>NC_056730.1:617380155-617630155 GCF_019279795.1 Protopterus annectens
CTGAAGTCTTCCACGAAGTTTCAGTTGCCAGTCTCTTTAACGAAGGACTAGCCCATTCCATTTCTTCTATTTTTTCCAAAATCTTATTTTTTTTGATAAACAGTAAAGCAGAGTCTAAGTCATCGAAAATTTTAGGACCATCAGGAAGGAAGATTTTAAGCTTGGCAGGAAACAGAAGGTATGTTTTAAACTGTGCTTTTTTAAGCTCCCTTATTAGTGGCAGAAAACTTTTCTTTTAGCTAATACCATGGAAGAATAGTCATTGTCAAAACGCACAGTTGTTTCATTAATCTTAACAGGAGCTTTAGCCCAAGCAGATTTAAGAACCATCTCTTTATCAAAATATGATAGAAATCTAACTATAACTGATCTAGGATAGTTTTTGTTAGAGTTAGTATTAGCTATAGATCTATGTGCTCTTCGATACCAAAAGAGAATGCTTCTGGTAAATCTAAAGTTTTAGGAGCCATGTTGTTAAAAAGAAGTAATATTGTTACCTTCAATATTTTCTGGCAGTCCAAAAATCCTAATGTTATTGCGCCTAGATCTATTTTCCAGGTCATCCAGCTTTGTTTGTAAATGTGTATTTTGTTTCAGCAGAAACTCAATGTTGATTTCCTCTTCTTGTATTCTATTTTCCATGTCATTCACAGCTTCTTCTATGCCTGTCATCTGGATCTTCTGTCGTTGCAGGTCCATATATAACAAGTCTATTTGTTTTGTAGTATTTTCTATGAAAGTGTCTATTTTAGTATCCATTTTATCCATCTTAGCAGTAAGTTGCTGGACTATAATTATCAGAGACTGAAGTTCTTTCTTGATGCTGGAGTCTTGAGAATTTGTCTTACTGGAACTCATTTCAGACTGATAAACTGACAGGAAAATTTCCAAAGTAATTTCTGACAGGAATATTATTAAGATTTCCTTTCTTTTTTAGATATAGTTCAAGAACTATATAAAACAAACATATTTAGAAAGAAAATTACTTCAAAAATTAATTTTTTAAGTAATTAATTCCTGTCAATGTAATGAAATTGGTGGAGCTGAAGAAATCTGCTGCTATCCTGTGTTCATCCTTGGCCACGACCCCCTTCCTAACTCCATTCTCTCAGTCTCATCCACTAACCACTTTAAACCATCACTTAAAGCCTATGTAAAAAATAAGTGGCTATGTTCCTGTACTAACACCTCATGAATGCTCTGATACATCTCAGTATACCCCAACCATATTCAACTTCTTCTCCTGTGTTTAATCTTTTATTCCTACCAGCCTGTCTCAACGTTATATCTTGACATAAGTCATACTTTACAAATAGTACTAGCTAAGTTCAAAGCCTAGGTTTTGTTGTCATGATGTAACAAATGTGTATTTTCTTATGTATACTACATTTTGGTTACTTTATACTTATTGGTTATTGTAATTTGTGCATTAAAATTTGTTGTTACTCATAGAGCTTTTCTCCCTGGGTCTCTGCTGAAAAGGGACCTGTGTCCAGTCGGACTTTCCCAGTAAACAAATGTTAAATAAATAAAATAAATAAATAAAATGTCTAATACTGTAGGTATCTTACAGGTAGAATGCAATATACTGTACTGGTTTTGCTATGTTCTTTCTCAGTAGAATCAGTGTCTGTTTTTTTCATGAAATATATGTATGTTGTAGCATAAGCTATTTCTTTGAATACATTAACATCACTGATTTACAATCAAATGTACAGTAGTTTTATTAAGTCTGAGAAACTCCCAAACCATTAAACACATTTGTTGCAGTATTGTGATACAAGCAGAATCTGACCTTTATTTTTTCAGTAAAATAAAAATAAATAGAAAATATTTTTTAAAGCATAACACAGAGCAGCAAGGCAGATTTCTAAATATTATTAATACTGAAAAAGAACTGCATTCACTTTTATCTGGGCAATAGCATGCGAAATGAAACTAAATCAAATTATTTCAATATGTTTAAAAATAGGAATGCAAACATTTTGCCTTGATATTGTCTGTCAAAAATTATGAAAGTTAGTAATGCTGTTTCTGTGCTATGACCTGGCCTAAATCCATTCAAAGGTTTTGAAAAGTACCTTGTTTTCTGTTAGGAAGTTGATCAATTGTACATAAACCCATTTTAACATATTTTTGGATAGATGGGGCAGGATGGATATAGGTTTGAACTTATTCTGTTATTCTATCAACTTTCAAAGTTTAAAAGAGCAATATTTACATTTTTTCCCTGATTTTTAGCGTTTGTCCCCCCATTATGTATATCTCTGTCCAGAACCTTTGAGCTAATATGTTGAGAGGTATGATCACAAGTCTCCCATTCTTAATGGGTTTCAAAATGCAGCTAGATCTGTCTCTGCTTAATAAGGAATCAAATAATCTTTCTGGTACATTGTAGAAAAGTCATCCATGCATGTCTTTCAGTAGACTAACCGCTGTAAATACTGCATGGGAGGAAAATCCATATAAATATTATTATCATTGCCAGAAGTAACAAGATAACTATCAATGATTATGATAGATTGTTGTGCAAGTCATTCATAACGTTAGGAATGATCTCTTCTTTTGTTGTCATCAGTCTTGTCTGGGTTGCTAAAAACAGAATAATATTCAAGCTCAACAGAACTGAACAATACGTCCTGACTAATACACTCATTAAAAGATTTAATATCCATGGACAAGGACTCAGTTTCTGTGTAATTATGACACAAAAGAATTGAAAGAAACTCTGATCCATCTTTGCAAAACCCACCCAATCATTAGCAAGGGCAGAATCAGCTGTAATACCATTAGGAAACTTCCAGACCCTCATGCTCTTTGATATTCTGTTTACCTTTATACATTTCCTAAAATATAAGTTATCAAGTTGAAAAGATTTGAGCTTTATAAACTTCTTACTAAACAATGTTCAGTTGTGCATAAATACCAAGATTAGAGACAGAAGATCTTTTGGATGTACTGAATGATGCTGGTGTCTCCAATCATTTTTCCAGGTTATAACTAGAACTATTAACATTCAGAGATTAAGTACCCAAAGTGGATCCAGTCATGCAATTAAGTAAAGCACTGTTAATCAGCGGAAGGTGTCCTGTTGTGCTGTCAGAAGGAAATAAGTTTGAATATGTAGTCTTCGTGGCAGAAAAATATCTGGATAAGTGTGTAATCAGAATAATAAGTCCACAATGAATACTTAAGTTTAAAATATATATATATTTGAATGTTAATTCTGGTCAGAATTCATAAGAGTGTCCAAATAAAAGCTCTTGTGACATATCCTGGAAAAGCCCAAAATACCAAAGACCCAGAACATGAGTTTTGACAAAGCCAGCTGGTAAGAAGAGAAAAGTAGATGCAATAAAAAACAACACCGTCTAAACAAGAAACTTGGACACAAGTGGCATTAAGTGTTTTTGTCCAAGTATTGGACAGAAATTCATCAAAAGAAAATACATACAAAAAACATCCTGGGGATTCAGTAAACTCTGTGTAGGCTTAGTAAGAAGCCTACATGGAGATTACATGTTTGCATGGTGAGTAGCAGCACTAATTACATATGCATGCCATGCACCATGTTTAAATGTAAACAAGTGCAGTTTCATGGAGGAAACCGTGTAAAGCAACATGGATGGCAGCAGAAATATAAACCTGTTTACCTACGGGCAAACATGGTCTGTGGGATCACACGGAAAGCCAAAATGACTACCATGATTATTAATAAACCAATGTATATAGTACCAACACATTATATGAAAGAGTATGCAATGCAGAGTATTGTGGAAACCTATATCAGGCATACTGAATAAAAGTTCTGTAAATGATCGGTAAAGGCATATAGACTGCACTATAAATAAAAAGTCAGGGGGAGTGTGTGTATTGAAAGGGACCCACAGATGAACTGTAGGAGTGAACACAGGGGAAGAGGACAGGTGAAACATGGTAATGTACACGAGATGATTAGCAAGAACACTACTCACATATAGACATGATACAGTATGGACCGCTCAGTTATTGTATATTATGTGACTGTCACACAAAGTGGCATATCAATGGAAAAGATTTTCTCTGATATAAACATCCTGACATGAACAATGGAGAGGACATATATCAGGGATGGTATATACAATAGGGATTAGGTGCATATTATGAAGCTGTGCAAAATGAGTTGCCTGAATACGAATATAATGTCAGCATAGATCTCAAGAAGGCAGGACACATAGTAACAGGCTAATGGACAACAGTAATCAGAAGAACACACAATTATGGACAATATCAGAATACTACCGTCAGTAATCCCGTGTCTGTCACATAACATCTGTGATTGTGAGTGACCATAGATGGTTCCACAAGAACACAGTTGTACAACTATTACGATTTTGGTAGCAATCTCTGAGAGGAATCAAGCATATCTTCCTCAAAATTTAACATCTGCTAAAGGTGTTAGTAGGAATACTGTCACACCTATATTTGCAATTACAGGCAAACATGGCTAGCTGACAGGGATGCATTCCATATATATGGCACAATCCACACTGTCACGAATGTAACCTATGCTAACAATTTTGTCAGTCGGCTATGTATTTACTGTGTGCATCACAGGAACATGTATCACACACGCATCTTGTATAATACCTTGATGGGAGCTTCTGCATCATCAACCAGTAATCCATATGCAACAAAAAGAATACTTTGTTATGGCCAGTAAGATGTGTGGAAGGTCAATTGTGGTAAATGTGGTACACTTGAGTAACTCACCCTTGGAAGATGTGTTGTGAGGTATGTGAAAACAGGTGCATTGTACTGCTGTGATGACGGCTGACAACTATGGAACTATAATGCCCTTTGGATGTGGATGTGGATGTTCTGCACATACTGAGGAGTTGTGTTACATTCAAGGGATTAGTCAAAACTGTGGGCACATGCTGGTGGACGGTCCGCATGCAGTCTACCTGAGTACAAATGTCACACACTAATTGGTCTGCTCATGGGGGTATGCTGTGTATATTATAATTAGATTGTCATTTGCTTTTATAATGTAACAAATCCTCCCATTATATTTGTTCATCTCATGTGTCTTTATGTGTATTGATGCCGTCTGTATTATACTAATATCATACTTGGACTCAATAATTGTCCAGAATCTTCAGACATCCACAAAGTAATTTGGACAAAGGATGTGTAAGTCATTCTTGAAGTCTGAGATTTAAATAATGAACAGGAAAGGGCCTAGTACAGAGCTCTGAGGTACAGATCTTATCACTGGATTCTAGATATAGGTCACTTCACACACTTCAACCTATTTATCAGTCATGTATATGATCCAGTGGTCTACCCACTTGGTGATATAGGTGTTTATGGCCACCTGCGACAATGTCTCAGTAATACCTCAGTGAGGATTTGTGTCAAATGCCTTGGCCAGATCAAGTTACTCAGGACGATGCATGCCCTTGTTGACCTTCTTGAGGACATCAAACAGATGTAACAGACATGATGCAGTTTGAACAAATCACACATGTCTTTTGCACACAGTTGGGATATTACCTGTGTCCTTTTAGAAAGGGTACATGATGATTTGTTGGTCTACCTCACAGGTGAGGAGAGTCATAATGTGTCTATACATGCATGTATTAGGTGATGTTCCTCCAACAGTCAGATGGGTGCATGTTGATGTACACCCTTCTACAGGAACATAGTCTGTCTGGAGGCTGTGTAGAAGTATGGATCCAACCGTGTGTTTTAGGTCAATGTTTTGAGTCATGCTATTGGCAACCTGTGATGTTGTCAGGGCCCATTGGTTTTCTGTTATTAGACTTAGAGAGCCCACAGATGTGCTGCCCTCCTCAGAATGCAAACTGAGTAACATCTGCATGTATACTGTGGCTGATGGCCAGTGGTGACAGGACGGTGTTGCGTGAGACAAACTGTCAGCTAGTGGATTGTCTGTTTCTTCCAGATGGGTATGTCTGGTGGTATCCACATGCAGATCTGTACTTAGCTTTGTATTCCACTTAACATCTCAAATTTATTGGAATAAATGACTTGTGAAAATACCTACAAATACAACCTTGGTCATTCATCACATTCCAGACACTGGTACTATGTGAACAGTCGTACAACTGTACCAATGTCATGTACTTACATCAATTGCACAACATATACCTATATGTGTTATGAGGAAGCTGTGTCTGAGTAGCCTGATGCCATATCAGGACACATTACAGATCAGTTGTTTGTGGTTCATGCATAACATTTCCTGACAGAAATACTAATAGTCACACACCAGTGCTGTTATCACCTCAATAATCATGGGGTTTTGCAAGATAACTGCACATGCAATGAATTCCAAAGGGTTGCAAAATAGCAAAATGTGATAAATTGGATGTGTGCATCACAACATAACATGCGTATGAGAAAAGACTTATGTGACCATGTAATCAGTATGAATTTATATTGATGTATATCACAGTGCATTTAATGATGGTATGTACACACGTGCACACCGCTGTGATGTCGGAATGTGAACTGTGTAGATAGTTGATCTGCTCCATTACAACAACACATGGCCTAATATGGCAACAATATGTGTAAGCAATAATGCCTTACAGTGTGTGTTAATGTGTAATTAATGCCTCCACTCCTGGAAGGGCATTAATTACACATTAACACACACCCTTGATGGCATTATTGCGCTTAGAGAATGGGTTGTCTATAAAACTGTTGTGTTTTACTTACTTATTTTTTTAAAGTACTATATTATTTTTATTTACTTTTGATGTAAAATAGTTCCTCCACCAAATGTTTCAAACATTCTATAGTATATGTTAATGGTGTTGGAGGAAGCATTTTACATCAAAAATATATAAAAAAATAATATAGTACTTAATGAAGCACATCAATTTTACAGACAGCCCATTCTCTCTCGCTCTCTCTCTTTCTTTCTCTCTCACTCATACACAGATTCTTATTCTTTCAAACACAAATACATATACACACTTTTTCCTCTGGTTTCATACTTGCATTCACTCACACAAGCATAACTCTCAACCTGTTAGAACAAAAAATCTGGACAAAGCCAAAAATAATGTGGGGGACAAAGCCCCAAAAATAGGGACAAATTATAAATATTACTCATAAATTAGAAAGTTGGTAGAATAAAAGATCTTGTATTATAATACATTTTCTGAAAGATATAAAGCCTGAAACTCAAATATCTGTCATTATTTAGTGAATTCACTCCTCACTGACTTGCCATAAAACTTTAGAAAACAACTGATTTTTATAAGGAACAGACAAAAAATATGAGGCAAAAATCTGGACATTCTGTGAAAATTTGGACAGTTGAGAGCTATGCACAAAATACCTCTCTCTCTCTCTCTCTCACTTGATCTCAAACACACAGTTTCCTCTGGCTTCATACATGCATTCACTCTCACAAGATCGCTCTCACTCTATCTCTCAATTTCTCTCACACAGTCTCCTCTGCTTTCATACACTCATTTGCTCACACAAAATGTCTCTCACTCTCTCCCAATCTCTCTCACACACAGTCTCTACTGCTTTCATACGTGCATTCACTCATACATGCAGACAGAAACATAAGCACACTCATACACATACATACACACATACACTTTTTTCTGTATATTTTTTTACACTCGCTAAACAGCAAAGGTGCTGCTTAGTGAATGTAAAATAATGGTGGCCATTAGTTTTTTTTTTTTTCAGTCTGAGCTCCATGCAGCTTGATGTGCTGCCATGAAGTGGCAGACTCATTTTTCTGCGAGCATTACTTGTACATTAATACGCTGCTGGAGAACGTTTGTTCTCCAATCAGTATGCTGATGTATAGTTTGACCATTCTCTAAATACAACTGTATCATACCATGCCAAAAGTTCTAATGAGGCATATTACTACAGCTGTGATTAAAGGAGTATGTGCTGCAATGTTATCAGTGGCCATCAGCATATTAGCTCACATCACAGATTGTGGTACTCTCTTGCAGTCATAGTGTACAGCCATACCTCAGTATAGCACATGTTAATGACAGCAACATCGAAATGTCAGCTGCTCATAGGGTCATAAGACATTATTAGGCTAATGGACAACATCACATTAAATCCTAGCCAGTACTATACCATATAAGTAAAAATCCTTATATTTGTATTATGGAAGATAGTAAGACTATTGTGTGTATGTGTATATTAGTTGGATTGCATTACATCCTGCCACTGTCCATATGGGATATGAGCCCTACACCATGACAAAATTAGCAATCACACATGCAGTAGTCTGCAGATGGCTTGCAGACACTCATGGAAGAACTCTGCTTCATGATGTGTATATTCATATTTCACATGAAGACCTCCTTCACTCCTCTGCTGCAAGGATGTCATGTGCCCAGAAGAAGTAGGAGGATGCATGGGGCTACATGGAAGGTACCTCAAGTGGTAGTGAAATTATTATACAATGACCATAATGTACCACCAATTACACACACATGCACAGCTGATTTGAGCATTACACCTGTGTAGGCATAGAATATGAATGAATGCCGTGCAATGTCACAGTAGCAACACCACATATGTCTGACTGTAACACTGTTATGTTGCACTTTATGGAGTATGATAGCATCATTATATGCTGAGGAGAACATGTTGTGAGAGACACAGGAAATGGATGTGGGGTCACATCCCTGTGTAAAATTGTCTAAAAAGCGATAGTTGTATGTATAGACATACAATTCACCCGCTGTCAGATTAGAACACCTATATGTGTAGTTAAAGTAGTTTGTAAACAGAGTACTAAATGTCACTGCCACAGCACAGGTTTGTCTTGAATACTGTCAAAATACACATTGCACAGGATGACATAATCATTGTATGCTAGAAAAGATGTTCAGAGGAGGGCTGGACATAGATATGGACTCACATATTGTTCTAAAATTGTCACCATAGTGATTGCTGAATGCACATACAGTTGAGTGTAGTGAAAACAGAGACCCTACTTAATTAACTATTTACTTTATTTATTGAGCACAGTACATAATAAAAGCATCACAGCACTATTCTGTCTTTTATGTTTTGAAAAATACTTTATAGCTGATGACATCAGCAGAATTTAGTAAAAAGAGGATAGTAATAGCAGTGTGCCACATGCTGATGTAAAATGGTCTCTCCAATATCAACCAGCTGAACAAACACACAAGTTGATTGCAGCGAGAACAGAAGCCCTGCCTAAGTAAGTACAAAAACTAGAAAACTCAGTATTTAGCATAAGCACTATTTGGATAGTGCCGGACAATAGTTTACAAGTGATGAACTTCTGGAAATAAGTGGATGTTAATAGCAGTGTCCCACATGCATTTGTAAAATGGTTTCTTGAAAGTCAACAAACACACATACAAGCAAATACACCACTTGACTTCAGTGAGATTAGAACCCTTGTCTAACTGAATACACTGATAAGAGTATTCAGCATTTTATGGAAGCACTAGAGTACAGCTCTGACTTGGAGAGTGTTGAACAACACTTTACAAGTGATGACCTCTGCAGTGTCTGGTGAGAAGAAGATAGCTATAGCAGTGCCCCACATGCAGGTGAAAATGGTGTCCTGAATGTGAACCAATGTGCACATACACACACAGGTTGACTGCAGTAAGATTAGAACCTCTGCATATACCAGCTAGTGAACTCAGTATTCAATGCAAAAGCCACAGCACACGTATGACTTTTACAATGCTGTAGGACAATTTATAGTGAATGACATAATCACTGGATGTTTGAGAGAAGATGTTGGGAAGCCTGAATGTACTGGATATGTAGCAATGTACAGCTGTCAAAATATTGGTAATCTGATGGATTGTACTGATGATTGCAGTTATGATCTCCTGACTCGACAAGCACAGCAGGTGATTACAGTGAGATTAGCACCCCTACCTAACTAAATGCAGTACTTAATGCAAGAACCACTGCATAGGTTTGACTTTTACAATGCAGCAGGACAATTTATAGAGCATTACATCATGACTGGATATTTGAGGAAGATGTTGTGAGGCCTGAATGAAATGGATGGCTAGCCATGTACAACTGTCAAGATATTAAAGATCTGCATGCCACCAAATTGATGAGTGTGCAAAGTATAGCATTTGTATTTATGTTTCCAATGTGCAGGTAAACACAACTTTGCCAACTATATGCAAACAACTTGTCCTGTTTGTTTTTTCAAGATTTACTCTGGTTTCTGAACTGCATTATTTTATTGCATTTTATTAAAAAGTTGTTTTTTAAACAGTTGAATCTTTTACTTCCACTGTGGTGGCAAGACTTTGCTTTACTTAGACATAAAAAGACAACTTTGCAAACTATATGCAAATAGCTGTCCACATTACTACAAGTAATGGAAAATCTGAATGTGTATTGTCAGTATAAAGATGTATAGGGCATATAAGAAAGCATTTTTTTATTTCTGTAGTGTAGTTGATATATCTGGGAATAAGTACTGAGAAACTAAGTTTTAAGTGCATGGGTGCAGGTAACATATGGCTTCAGTGTAAATATGTGTTCTTTCCATAAAACGTGCCTTCAATTTGTTTTGGTTTTTGCATGTACTTTCATGGGATGAAGACCAAATGGGTAGTAAACAGAAATAATACATGGTTCATAGGTTCATAGGTTGGTACTGGGATATCTGCCCGAAGGCATATATTAGCCAAGCCACATTGTGCGGTATTCACCACCCCTTTAGTAGTTCCCTAGACCCTTGTACTAGCAGCTAGTACCCTTGGCCCCTATCTAGTAGTGCTGTTGATATGATCCCTGGTGTGAACATTCTGTTACCCATCCACTCATTAAGGTTTTTCTTGAAGAGTGATAGTGAGGGGCTCTGTTTTATGTAGATCGGGACCCTGTTCCATAGTAAGGGAAGTCTCTGTGAAGGGAATCTATCCCTCCAGCATGTTCTATTCATTGTTGTTCTGAGGTTTATATCCCTAGAGCATGTAGCTCAAGTAGATTTGGTTTTGCTAAGATGGAGCATGTTCAACAATTCTGGGTTGGACATGGCTCTGTACGTTAGACAGAGATCGCCTCTGAGAAAGCGGTATACAACAGAGAACAGTCTTAGCTTTTTCAATCGTGCTGCATAGCGCAACTGTTTGAGGTCAGTAATCCTCTTGGTTAGGTACCTTTGTGGTCTCTCCAGCTGCTGGAGATGTCTAGCCAGGTACATTCCAATTGGTGCATTGTACTCAATAATGGGTCTGATGAGGGAAGAGTAGAGGGGCACCATTACATCCTTAGATCTTGATGTGAACCCTTTCGTGATCAGATGGGTCACATAGAAGGATTTTCTAACCACTTTGGCAACATGGTTATCAAAGGAAAGCTGACTATCTACTTGGGTCCCTAGATCCCTTATTTCTTCTTCAGATTTCAGGGGATTACCCTCCTATGTTGTAGTTTGCTGTTACTCTGTTTTTTCCAAAGGGGATTACTACGCATTTTTTTTGCATTTAGCTTGAGACCATGGCTTTGACACCATGCATCAGTCTCATTTAGGCCCTTCTGGAGGATCTCCATGTCGGCCGGAGATTCTATTATAGCACCCAGTTTGCAGTCGTCCGCAAATGTAGTCAGCCACAGCCCTTCCGTGCTTGACTGTACTTCTGAGAAGTATATGCCAAACAAGAGGGACCCCAGGACAGAGCCCTGAAGCACACCACTCATTACTGGTCTGGATTCGGGCATAGATCCCACTACTCTTACTTTATGGGATCTGTCTGAGAGCCAGTTTGCGATCCATCTTGTGACGTAAGGGTTTATGCCCAGGCTGGTGAGCTTATCAATAATACCTGAATGGGGAATGGTGTCAAATGCTTTAGCAAGGTCAAGGTAAGCCGTGTGTACCTCCTTTCCCTTATCTATAGCCTGAGTAACTGCCTCAAAAAAATCCACCAGGTTCAGGAGGCATGATCTGCCCTTGACGAAGCCGAACTGCATGAGGTCCAGCGACTGGAGGTTCCCAATCTCTCCATTTATGAGTTCCATAATGATTTGCTCCATAGCCTTACAAATCAGACTGGTCAGGCTTATTGGTCGGTAGTTCCCAGGGTCAGTTGTGGCCCCACCCTTGTGTAGCGGGACCACCATTGCCGTGCGCCATTCTATGGGCACATATCCTGTGGAGAGGCTGAGACTGAACAGGGTATTAAGATGTGGGGTTAATTCCTTTTGGAGCTCGCGTATGACACAGCCTGCGACACCATCTGATCCCATGGAGACAGTTGTTTTAGCTTTAGATAGAGCCTTGTTAACCAATGTATCAGTAATAATTGGACTTACACAATCCCCTAGAATGGTAATAGGCCCTGTAGGTGGTGGTGGGGGGGGGGGGGGATTTGCACTGAACCTGTCAGCCAAGATGTTGGCAATGTCAGAAGGGTCAGTGTATTTTGTTCCATTTTGTACTAGCTCAGAACAGACCTGAGTGTTGCCATTTAGGGTTTTGATGTAGCCATAGAAGGCCTTATGGTTATCCTTGGCAACTTTCTCTTCAAAATTAGCTTTAGTTGACTTGATGAGAGCCCTCAATTTCTTACTAATGCTGATCAGAGATGATTTTTCTTCTTGAAATTTGGCCTTTTTTTGTAAAGTTTGCTTATGGCTGGGGTCCACCAGACTGGTTTCTTCTTGCTTGAGGAAGGGAATGCTAATGTGCACTTTCCATAGTCCACCACCAAGCAGCTGGTTTGCACATTCAGTGGCAAAGTGTTTGTGCATGCAAGATGCACATTTTTACTGCTTTCCTTATTTGCATGTACTTAGGTGACAAGCAAATGCTACCCTTTGCTTCACTGATAAAATTATGAGAGTTCTATTGGTTTGCTTACCTTCTTGCAAGCATGTTAATCAGGCAGAAATGGCAGTCATTACTGAGTATAAGAAACACTCCTACTGTATAGCTGCCTCTGTGACAGCAGTAGTAGATCTATTGAAAGTTTTCTTTTTTTGAGCCCAGATAATACAGGGTTCAAATCCAGGTGTATCTAATAGTTTTAAATATGTACTTATGTTGCAATGAAATACTTCTTTATTCTACTTTCACTGTGTGTTACCTTAGCGCAGCTTGTTTAAGCAGCATTGCACAGAACTAACAGCACCATTGAAGAGCCGTTCAACATTGCTCAGCATAGGTGCGTGGTGTTAAACTGCACGCAAACACAGAAAGAAAAGTGAAGGGCTTCTTTGTGGGTTTTTCACATATGTATGTGGTGTGTGATTCTATTCTGTGACCAAATTAAAAATGTTAAAATGGTGTAGATACCAAACTGCTGAAATGGAGGGCAAGCAAGGGAAGAACAAATGAAAAGCAATATAGCATGGTGTAGGAGGGAGGCAGGAAAGAACCATAGTGATCCACTTCTTCAACATTGTAAAATTAAAATATGTAAGAATATTAGCTGAATTCGGACTGTCACCACAATAAAGAGGGGTGACAACAATGGAATCATGTCATATGCAAGTTGGACTGAATGAAGCATGTCAAGAAGACACATATGAGAAGTGGAGAGGTATGTATGGGATGATATTTTTCTTGTGGGAGAAGTGCTCAATTTCTTTTTAACTGCATTAAGAGATGAATGTTGGGTAACTAATGCAGGTATTTGTGTGTCAGGTAAGTAGGGTAGGTGAGGAAGCAGATGTAAACAAACAGGACAAACAAGGCAAGACAAGACATAGGAATGGTGAGGAATACAACAGGTTGGGGGACACCATGATTGGGGTTAGCGAGTGGACAATGGATGCTCATGCCCATCAACTATGGGGACAGTATGAATCTAGTTCTCACCTGCAGGACTGCCATCACTATTCTCTTACTCTGCTGACTGTCTGAGTACTTGATATCTTTTCCAATGGTCCATAAAAGAAAGCATCCTCTCCATCCAGCATAGGCATATACCAGTGGTGCTGTGCAAGACCCTACCCACCAAGCCTGGCAACTCCTGGTGGGTGACAAAATCCTCACCTCCACCAGTACTCCTGGAGGGTACCACACCCCCACCTGTAGGGGCAGTGCTACTTGAAGTGGAGGGCCAAGGTAGTGCAGGGGCAAAGGATGCAGTACTGTCAGGTTGGGTCCCAGATGTGCTGGGCGTCAGTACAGGATCCAGTGGAGTCGTGGCAGGCTGAGCCATAGGGGTTGACTTTCCTCCCTGTGCTGTAAAGCATTTTATGATTTTTCTGACATGGATGACATGGAAAAGTTTTGATGACAAATCGAAAAAAAGAGAGCGATATAAGGGTTGGGGTAAGTGAAAAAAGAGATAATTAGTACTGTCATATGCATTATCACGATAATAAAGGATTTATCTCTACTTCTATATTTAAGCATACTTCTTAAGAACTACAAACTATAAGTAATGGTTTCTCAAAGTAATCCTTGCAATGTGCATATATTGCACATATGCTTGGTCAAATTATACAGATTAAGTTAACAGCAGGACATGTATGCCACTTCTGTTGAAATTAAATTATATGCAATATATTAAAGAATTTTGCTATATATTTGTTACTTGTGGTATTTGGACTTACAATGTCTGACTACAGAATTAACCTTGACTCCTACAGTTGGCTTGTACTACAGACTGAAGCATGCAGGCTTGCTTTTACAGTTGGGATATGCATGCATAATTTGCTACTGTTGTATAGAAGAGCAATACTTTAGCTAAAATAGCAGTGATGTTGTGCTGCATATATATACCTTGCTTCACTCAGTCTCTCTAGACACTCAGCATGGGCCACCATATTCACCATAATCTCTTTGTTGGCTGTGGAATAAAAAGAAGAGAACAAGAGAGGAGCATTAAGCATACCAGTCTTGCATATATGCAGCTGCCTATCTAGTTTTATTTCTATGTATCTGTATACTTACACAGCTGTGGGATGTCAGCAGTCCTAAACTCATCCAGCCACTGGTTGACTGTATCCTGATTGTGACTTTTGAGGTCATTATAGTGGTGCCTATGCTGTTTTCCAGTTCATGGAATGCCAGTCAGACTGGAGGAAGCCTTGGCCAGACTATTCCATGCCTCAGAAGTACTGGGAGCAGGTATAGTCCCCCTGCAAGAGCCTTCATCTGTGGCACTTTACAAAGAGTCCAAGAAAGATTCTGGATTCCTCAACACCCCACCTCTGCATCCTACATTGGGCACTTTCCTTTCTACCATCAGATATGTCTGACCAGGGAAAACAGCAATAGTTAGGAGTGATTTCCCATCAATGTATTTTATTGAGTTCACTACTAATGTGCAAACCCAAACAACCATGCCAACCAAGTTTGTGTGATGTCAAGCAAAGAGCAATAGTGCCAAACAGAGAGGAAAGAAGTTTATGAACTAAGAAGGGTAATGCAACAATTGTCATTAGTTTTTGATTTGAATGCTGCTGTAGCTGTTACTTGATATAACTTTGCAGGCATGTATTGGGGTATAAATTATATGGCCTGACACATTTTTGGTGTGGCTTTACACACTGATAAAATGAATTTGTACAATGTGGGATTCAAACCTATGCATTACCGACAAAACGTATTCTTCCCTGTAGGAGATTTTTCATCCTTGTCATAGAATAATTGCTTGCTGAGCGTGCTTATTAATTATACATATCTATACACATGACAGAATGAGAGGTTACCCAGTTATGTGTGCAACCTGACATGGTCCTGGTTTATACATTCATGTGGGTATGAGTATCATTAAGGTCTGAAAGCCATCCAAGGCCAGAGAAGACAATTATAATTACAGAAACATAATATTCAGTATACCCTGTCACACATATAATTCAAATGAGCGCCACTGCTATACATAACTTGTTATTTATAATTTTTATTTTAATTTTTTTATTTGTTTTTTGAAAATTGAGTGGGAAGGCATTAATAAAACTGGGAGTATGTTAGGATAGAACCCAGGCTCACCTGTATTGTAGTCCTACACTTAGCTCTGCTGCCACAGGAAAAGTTAAGCAACTCCTATATATTTTCATATTCATTATTAAATATGTGTGCAAACTGCCATGTAATGCTGCTTATCATGTTTGTGTGCAGCAAAAAATAAAGGATACAATGTATCCATTTACAAATTTACTATCTGATTCCTGTCTGCCGGTGTTCTAGACCTGCATGTGCTGAGGAAGGTTGCTACCCATGATGCAAGTTTTCTGTCTGCTTCATGTATGGGCCAATAGTCCAGGTTTGTGTGAAGGTAAGCAATGTGCAAATGTGACAAGCAAAGCTGACCTGGTTTTATCCATGTGAGCAGTGTTAATTAGGTTTCATCTTTAAAAGACAAATGTGGAACTTGAACCATGATCTACAGGGTTCTGCTTCAAAATGATGAAAACCCATAACATCTCATTTCAAAACATTGAGTGAGACTATAAAATTGAAAATGCATAACATCTAAAACTTATAACATCAAATCTCACAACATTGAAAATGCATTAAATTTAGTTGTGTATCATAAAACACGTAAATGGTATAGTTTATTTTGTTAATCTGTATATAGTGTTTATTATGCCACTTGGTACATTTTTTTAGACCACACAGGTAAGTGATTTACACATTATGTGTACATTGTTTATGCTGATTGCAAAACAGTGGGGTTAGGAAATTTAACTTTTCCCCACTGGAGTGCTATCTCGGAGTTGGTATATTAAATTTACAGGAGTGTGGGGGGCAGAGCCTTCACTTGGAGGAATGTTGTAAAAAGTGTGTGGGATGTTATTTATTGCTTTGTAGTGTTCGATGTTATGGAATTCGATGTTATGAGTTTTAGATGTTATGCATTTTCGATCTTATGGTCTCACTGTTTTGAAATTAGATGTTATGGGTTTTCAATGTTTTGAAGGGGAGCTATCTACAATTAGTATATACTGTGTTTCACAGATGCACTTTTTGCACTGATTATTATGGAAGTACATTACATGACATTTATTGTATTTATACTTTTCTCATGCTTGGTCCAAGCTGCTAGCCATGTAATTAGTGATATTAAAAAAATCAAATAAATAACATTGCAAAATAAATTCTTGTACACATTAAAGATTGTTATACAAGTCTGGATTTGAACCAGTGAACCTACAAAACACAGTAAGAGTGCCTTATCCTTCTTTGCCACAGAAACAGCTTTGCAGCAGAAATGAACATCATTCTGCATACAAGCAAGTCCAAAATCATTCACACTATTAACAAAACATATGGTACTTACACACTCAGCTGTTTGTACATTTGTACATGTGCTCATTTCAAATGTAGTGCATTGAGTAATCACACAGCCATTTATGACTATGGTTTGCAGAAATGCATTTCTGTATTAACTTTACATAGTGTTCATGCTTCTATATCTGACCAGGAATCTGAGACATGCACTCTGTAAGGCATTTTGTATCATTGTCCTAAAAATGTATGAGAATATTAAATGACAATAATATATAGTTTTCAACAAAGGCACAGGAGTTTGGATATTACTGAACAGAAACTAAGAAATATATGCTGGTTACTTACATGTAAAACCTTGTTACAATTACTTCTACACTTTATAAGTGTAACCTTGCCAACACACCCAATGGAGATAAGGAAGTTCACATTCACAGTTACAATCCATTTGCAAGAAACACTGAGGGAGTGCCTGTACTATGTTTACACCTGCTACACAGAGCAAAAAATTTTGTATTCAGAAATTCTAATGAGTTTACACCTCATTTGCATCTTCACCATGCTCAATGGCTTAAAATCTATGCTATAAAAAGGTAATCATGTTGTGACAATCGCTCTTTACCCTGGGGCAGTAACTAAGGAGTCTCAGTCCTCACCACTGTCTCTGGTAAGGGAGTATCACTAAAAGCAAGGATAGAAATAAACTTCCCCTAAGAGTACATGAGAAACAAGTTCCAAAACCTGGGATTGGGCTATATGATTCCCTCCAGGTCCTCAAATGAGTCTCCCCTCTAACCACTGCAGTGCATTTTGTCTCAGTTCTAAGTATCTGGTGGTCTCACTCTTAAATGTCTGATATTCACACTTACACAAACACTTGGGAAAGTCTGACACAGATTTACCTGCTGTGCTTTGTTGCTGCTACTAGTCAAATACCACAATACCCTTCAAAAGGGGTGTTCACTTATATTGGGGTAAAATAGATATTGAAACAAATGGTAGCATTTATCCCAAATAGTAAGACTTT
The DNA here is from genome assembly GCF_019279795.1 of Protopterus annectens. Lineage (NCBI taxonomy): Eukaryota > Metazoa > Chordata > Ceratodontiformes > Protopteridae > Protopterus > Protopterus annectens. The sequence goes on from NC_056730.1 coordinate 617,398,389, forward strand.
TCAGAGTGGCCCTGGTGTTATCACAGTAAGCATAAACACTCTCAAGCTATTGAAAACATTAACCAAAATAACCAGCCACAATGAGAGGTAAAAAATATATAATTAATAAAAGGATTTAAAACATGCAAATACTGAATAACTGATTCCAATAAATATTAGAGTTTCACATGCAGGAAATATGAAAATAATATTGTAGGCTACATCTCACATTGATTTTATAAAACCTCTATCTAGCTGTAGTACCCCGACTTTCTGAAGATTACCTTTCCCTATCTTATATAAATAACCCAGCAAGGCAAGATTATACTCTTACTTCTGCAAGGTAAGATAATAAATTATGTCCATGCTCTAGGCTGTTGTCTGTTCTCAGTGACTGGAACAACTTCTCTGGAAACAACTGAATGAAAACTGCTGCTGAACAGCTCTGGAAACAATGGAATGAAAAACTAAACAACTCTACTCAGAATCTATTTTTTATATCAGATCTTTTTCAAAAGTGACAGGAAGCTGCCATGAGAATTCTACACTCATATCAGACCTTGAAAAGTAAACAAACAGCTGCAGTGAAGATTCTTTTCTCCAAGCCCTGGCACACAATGACATCACATCTAGGTCAGCTGATTCTGGCATAACATGCATTTAGAATTCTCCCCACAAAGATCATGTACATTTGGTCAGCCAAAAGAACACTGTTTGACATTTAAACATCTTGCATAAATCAAAGTTATAATCAAAAGACATAAACTTATTTACAAAATTATAGCTAGTCATGCTGGCATATGTAATACAGGGTAATTTACAATTGTTTACAAAACTTCAACCAGTCATACTAGCACAGATAACAATATCTAATATCCTCTCATATGTAGCTAAAGAACCTGAAGGTAAGGAGGGATGTGTACGTGGATAACACAAAAGAGGATTGCTATTACTTTGGATTTATCTGCACAGAAGACTACTGATCTTGATAAGGTATGACTGAGTTTTCTAATTATATAATGGATTTCCCGAGATGTAACTAGGAAAATATTTTTATTGATATATAGATAAATAAATATGCATTAGCAAATGCAAATGTTATCTGTAGGTACTTCTTACAAGTTAACTGATGGCATAGGCATTTTTGTCAAGGCATTTTACTTTCTTAGATACACAGCCTTATTAATTTTCATCACAAGTCTTACTGTTACAACTGTTTTTCTTTAAACTCTTCTATGTTATCTCAGTGAGTTGCAAATGTCCTATATTGTCAGTGACACAGGGCTGTTATCCTTCTAGAATGGCCCATAGACACCTCTAGTGGAGTGTTGGGCACGGGAAGATGTGACTGGCAATTGCATAAAAATGACTGTTCTGTTGTAAATGTGTACACATGTTTTGGGACAGTGTGTTTGAAAGCACTTACAATTGACTGATATGTTATTGCTTGTTTGGTAAAAAATGCCATTTGCCTGTTGTTTTGGGGGTGGGGAGCCAGGTTCCATTTCTGTGTTGCCACAACCAAAAAATGTTTTAACAGAGGTTTACTTTGCTACGGTAGCCCTTGTTTTGAATCAAACTTGGTTTCTGTGTGACCGTGATATGTTACACCACATAACTCTTTTTTATATTTGAATAATTGAAAGTTTTTTCTTTGCTAGTGGGTAATATTGAAAAGCTAATCTTCTTCTTATTTCGGCTTTTTTCCAGTTAGGGGTCACCACAGTGGATCACCTGTCTGCTCATGATTGGCAGAGGAGTTTTACGGTGTTGAGTTGTCAGCCCGGCGCCCAACCTTCCACAGAAGGCACACACATGCACACACTCACACCTAGGGCCAATTTAGAGTGTCCAATCCACCTACAGCATGTCTTTGGGAGGAAATCGGAGCACCCGGAGGAAACCCACGCAACCACAGGGAGGACATGCAGACTCCGCACAGAAGGCACCCCAGCCGAGAATCGAAACAGAGAACCGTAGCCGCCCTAATATTGAAAAGCTCATAATATGTGTTATATTGAAGCAGGGCTTTTATTTATGTGATATTTATGTGTCGTATCTTTCTTTTTTGTTTTATATCACCTGGGACTACGGCACCCAAGCATCCCAATCCTTGCAAACCCAACTTTAATGACTCAGAGCCTTTCAAAAACATGGTGACTTTTTGTTTGCAATGGGATGTGGAGATATGTCTGGAAGTATGCAAATTTGGAAACAAATAGTGAATGATGTCAATGCTGTTGGCGGACTGCAGCAAGACATATGATCAGGTGCATCATAGGGCCACTGACATAATTTCATTGGCCCAGAGTAGAGCAGCTGCAGTAGGCCATGGACAGATGGCTACTGGGGTGGCTGCTACAGATACACTACTGACACCAAATAAAGACTTCCTATCCAATGTCAGGGATCCAGACTGCTCAGTGAAATGCACAACATCTTGTGATTGATGTTTGTGCTGCTTTTTTTAGGGAGGACAAGTATGCCCGAAGAGAACATCGCTTAAAAAATGCAGCTAGCATTTAATGAACTACAGCAGGCTGGGTCACTGCAAGCCATAGAGGAAGGTGTACAAATGTATTCTAGAAGGAAGCCAGCTAGGAGACAAGCCAGGTTGCATTTAAGCCAGCAGTCTGATTAGCAAATAATTGACAGAGAGCTGGTGCAGGCTGTGTGTATGATGAGAGCTGGTGCAGGCTGTGTGTATGATGTGAACCCTGCACATGTATACATATACTCTGTGAGGTAACCCAATACCTCTAGAAACAAAAGTTTTTCTGAGTCTAGATATACTGACCTCTGGGACATTTCAGAGGCATATGTGAGATGCATATAGGAGTGTCCCAGACAGCTGCCAGTTACATCTTCTAACATTTCTTGGCAGCAACAACCAACAAGGTGGATGAGTACATTCACTTCCCAGCTACAGCCATGGAGCAAACAGCTGTCGTGCAACAGTTCTGTGCCATAGCAAACCTACCCTGTGTCCTCAGTGCAACAGATTGCACCCACATTCCAATTAAACCCTCACTATATCTGAAGCAGAACTGTACATAAATAGAAAGGGATGGCCATTGCTCAATTTTTAGGTGGCATGCACAGCAGATAGTCTCATTACAAATATCATAACAACACATGCTGGTAGTGTCCATAATGCTGTAATATTGAGGGAAAGGGATCTGAAAGATGCTTTACAACATAATGAAATACCCGAGAGATTACTACTCAATAAATACAGGACCATAGCTATGATGTAATCAGAAACTGCAGCTGTCAACAGTAAGTATGAAGACATGAGGTATGTTATCTTCTTCACACAAATGGGTGATTTCAGTTATCCACTGGAGTCTTGGCTAATGACGCCATATAGAGCCCCATGAAATCCTACAGAGGACACATACAACCATACAACATAGCACTCACCATGACATGAAACACCAACGACCATGTGTTTAGTGTGCTGAAATCAGGATTCAGATGTCTGGACACATTCAGGGATGCACTACAATACACACCAGAAAAGGCAGCTGAGATGATTACTGTGTGTGTGTGTGTGTGTGTGTGTGTGTGTGTGTGTGTGTGTGTGTGTGTGTGCGCGTGCGTGCGCACGCGTGTGCGCATGTGTGTTATGCCACACAACATGTTAACAAAAAATCAAAGTGGCTTGCCAGCTGCAGGTGTGCGTGACCTACCCCAAGAACCCCATATGTTTGAAGATGACATATCACAGCTGTCAGAGGATGATTAGGAGGATCCACTGGGAAACAGACATAGGTGTGGGTGATAGAGGATATGGCCATATGTCCTAAATCAGGCAACAAGGCAGTGTCTGACACCCTTTTAAATCATGACAAATCACACATACATAAGTGCACAGAGTAAGTAGTGATATTCATGGGTTCCCCCGCAACAGGAGCACATATCACATGCAATGGAAATAACCCATTCTTTGTCTACACACTGAATATCATACATAACATAAGATTAAGGTATACCAGTAAGAATTGGAGCTTTTTTCCGTGTTACGTTGTAAAACCCTTAATATGTATGCATGTTTTTGTCTGTATGTTTGGAGCTATCCAGTCAGACTATCCCAGTCAACAAATGTAAAATAAATAAATAAAACCTGAGAGGAAATGCTAATGCAGGAAGACTACCTGAAGGTGCATCACCAAATATGAGCATACAGGCAATTGTGTGTGATGCAGGAGATGTCCATAACAGAAATTGTCACTGGACAAGTAAGATATCATACAGATAAATAGCAGGGAATATTTCCCATCACATAGTCACTTACACAACACACCAAGGTCCATGACGTGTATGGAATGTATCAGCAAATACATACCCAAATATAGGGACAACAGACTAACAGTGTTGTATCACACATAGCATTGTGTAATGTGCCCCTGTGGGTTATTACACAATGCTATGTGTGATACAGCACACAGCATTGTGTAATGTGCCCCTGTGTGTTATTACACAGTACCCATCCTAATTCAGCAAGGTAATGACATACATCCCAATGATCGATCCGGAAAATATAAACACAACCAAGTGTCACATCCCATGGCTGATATGGAATGTCACACAGAAGGCAATACTAGTATGCACATGTTATCACTCCAGTTTGACTGATTTCTAGGCAATAGATGTGCAAACATGCAGCGTATCAATGGCAGTGACTACATGGTATACATGCAACATGCAACAATGCTGGGAATACAGCAACATATCTACCGATATATATATATGTATATATATATATATATATATATATATATATATATATATATATATATATATATATATATATATATGTATATATATATATATATATATATATTTGTGCAGATTCAGTCAGACGTGGGAAGGTACACATGGAAAATACAAATCAGCATGGTGACTAATAATGGAAACAGATACACAGAAATGTAGTAAGTGCTGAGTGTGAGGCATGTACAGTACCATATTAAAATACATTAGTGATACCAGTATGCATACAGAGGCATAGTTGTGCATGAGGAAATGGCAGACAGCAAGGAAATGTATAATGTAAACATCAGTCCTATCTGTCCATTAGCAACTGATGCAAACATGAAAGCATGACGTCACATATTGCATTACTGTTGTCAACATCTGTACTAACATATGCCAATGACAAAGAGGTAATACATATCACAAACTGAAGCTAGTCACCTAGGTCAGATAAATGATCAGAAAATCCTATGGCATCAGACATTTGAACAACCACCTACAGATTAATTTGTCAGTGGTCAGCATAGCAGTCATCATTGCCAGAGTGTAGAATGACACAACAGAACACACATTGAATCAACTGTGAGTGTTACTCTAATGCAACCTAGGGCACTCAGTGCTGATGGCTTACACCATGGTCCTGGTTACCCCTACCATGCCTGGAAACACTCGGCTTATGATACTGAACTGAGGAGCTGGATGTAGTGATACCATTTGGGGGACAAGGTGTGGGTAAGGAGCAGGACTGCAAAGTGTCCATCTGGATGCGACTGCTGGACTGACAGTGGAGTGGCCAACAGCAGATTGGCATGCACATTCCAGCACAGACATTAATGTGTGACAGACTAATGTGGGTCTCGTGAGAGGGGTTCTGTCTTCTCCCACTGGAGGTAATCTACTTTGTACAGTTAGAGCACACAACACTTGGTCAGTACTACAGCACTGCTCTAGCACATCCATAGCAAGGCTTTCAACAGAGCGAGCAACAGATAACACATTGTCATACTGTGTACCCAATGATGCCATAACCTGTCCATGTCTGTGCTCCTGACTTTCATGTAACACACATAGCTGGTGTGCTATATGACCAGTGGCACAAGCAAGGGCAATGAAGTCAGATCCATGACATTGCTGTGAATGTTCATTCACCTGCAATATTAGGTGGGCGCCCTCTGACACTCATCCATGCACATCAGCTACACTCTTGCTTGTAGTCTAATGGGCAGTATTGCTCCATTATGGGGAATAGTCACCTTTATTACCAGGCTCTACTTGGGACAATGGATCATGTTCATTATCATGTCCATCATCTGATGTCCCCACATCATCAGAATGGCTGGCCACATTATCCGCCATATCTAAGGCTACAGCATGATCCGCATGGCTGTCACTTCCCGGCCAAGACAATAAAATCATATCAGTAGCCTGTGTGCCACAGGTCATGCTATCGCAGCGAGGCATGTCACATCCCACTTCAGGATCAGTGGGCAGGCTACATGAGGATGCCAGCAGTGGATGTGCTACAAGAAGAAACAAATGACACAAGTTGTACAGATTCACACAAATCAAATTATGCAGCTTAGTAATGAAATGTGGGATAACTGTATTACTACAGTGATAATGAGGATACAGACTTAACAGGATGCCATGGCTATGGGTGGCTCAGGGACCCCATATAATAGAAAGATGACATGTCATTACATATCAAGTAGATAAGACAAGTGAGACTAATAAAAATAATATAACCTATTTGATATGTACTCTTGTGACTCCCCCAATGGTGGAAACACAGACATAAAAACACCATCATTATGCACATAATGGACATCCCATAGTACTCCAACAAAGGTATAACACACAGGAAATAATCTAGGCACATAACAGATGTCTTTGGCTGAAGTGCAGATTTCAGGTGTCTAAGGCAGGTTGAAAAACACAGTAGTTTTGAAGGGCACAGGTGGGATTATCAATAGTGACATGTAGTAAACAGATGCAATTTCTTATTATTTATATCCTTCCTGTTTGGGAAGCATATTATCTGTCATAAGGTGGATCCTGTAGTATAACAAGGCACACATACATCAACATGTGGGTATGCTCCACAGTCATGTCTGTGGGCAGAGGCATGGAACAACTATGGCACACACTGACAGGATATGGAGACAGTTATGTGACAAGCCATGTGCATGTTGCCCAGATGTACCTGTGTAGGGGACAAATCAATATCAATAGCTTTCATCATAGGTGTACAAGAATGTGCTGCATTGTATAAACAAAGTGGACAACCTACCTGGACTGTCTGTCTGCATGTGCAGCTGCAAAGCCCATGTCTTGCACTGATGTATCTGTAGGTTAAAATGGCAGGAAAAAATCAACATGCGAATATACTCTGCTGTCATGACACGAGGCAAAGGCACAGAACTATGGATCACACTAACAAGATATGGAGACACATATGGCAAATGGTGTGTATGTTGTCCAGATGTACCTGTGTATGGAACAGGGCAACATGAATATCATACATCACAAATGTGTTAGGAAGAACTGCATCATATAAACAAGAAGGGCAACCATACTTCTTTTTATTGCAAGGTATGACACTTTGAAATCTGAAGTATTATAGCTGTTTGCTATTGCTGTGAGCAGTGTGTTGACATGCACTTACGATTGCATACTTTTGTGGTTCAAATACACAACACAAGGCAGCAGTTGTACTGTTACTCATCCTGTAATTTAGAAGTAGAAATTCATGTGTTTAAATTTTCCCTGCATAGTCATTCAGCTGAGTTTTAACTTCCATCAGTCCATGCAATCACAACCAAGATAGATTAGCTAGGAAGGGAGGAGTTAGAGTTACAATGCAACCATAAGTGAGAGTTGCAGGTTTGAATCTAAATTTCTCCAGTTTGCATACAGTACTCCTCATGTATGAGCAGTATTGAGATTGACACAGCAATAACTGTGCAAAATGTAAAATGGTATTTCATGTCAAAGTTGATATTTGATGCTTACTATTTTTCACTCTTTTATTATATACAGACATGTTCATATATTGACCTGACATAATCTTTCCATAGCAGTGATACATCCTATATTTTCCTGTTTGCAGATGATAAAGACCATGCCTGTAACCATTCTCTGTGCATTTACTCTATGCACAGGCTTGAGAAGTAGCAGAGGGAGAGAGGTATGTGTTATAACTGTCGACATTCATTTCCTCAGAAAGACTAATAACATAATTAAAAAAATCAGTTTTCATTGTTTATTGATTGCACCTTCAGGCATACTAATATTAGTGCTAGAATACCCATAATGCATCTGCAAAGTAAGTGCAATAGTCATTGTGTTATTGTGAATAACACTATAACTTTAATTTAAATGCTTTCCTTGGAGTTATAAGCAGAATATAGTTGATAACTCCAGTTTATGTTTTTTTTTTGTTGTCACAACCTAAATGAAAGACATTTGTGTGTGTTAGTGTCCCAGTGCTTCTATCTGAAATATTTTTCATAAGTTGCTTAATTTATTATTGTTGTTGTGTGAACAGCAGGTGGTTATAAACTTGCATGCCTGGCAGTGGTGCACAATGACTGTTATGTTGCGCATTGCCTGCCTATTCGATTATTGAATGGGTATCTGCTGTCTCAACACTCTGAATGCTGTTGAAAGGCATTTTATCACATGTTCTTGAGTCCCACATGTCTTGCAAATATGTATAACTGCCCTGTGATGGCTTATTTAATATAAAATTGCATACTGTTTTCTATCAGTTATGTTTAGCTGGCATGTCTGACTTGTTATATATCATATACAGTGGGAGGTTGGCATAATGGTAATGGCATTCACTTTATAGACACAAGGTGCAGGGTTTGATTCTCATGTGGGGTAATTTGCTAGGCCTAAAATGGCCCACAAGGGCAGTTACCCTAGTACTAACCTATGATCATGATTACAGTGTTTGAACTGTGCATGCACATACATATGTATAATACAAACTTAGGTAGTAACAGTGTTACATTTGTTCATGTCCAGTTGTTTTATATTCCATTCCATTTCTATGGTGTTGTGATATCAGCCATTAAGTATGTCGCATTGCTCATCTCAGTTACATATATCTTTTAAGTTTACCAGGCTTGTTATTCTTACTGTACAGTTAGAATAAACACATTATTCAGAGGATGTCAACATGACACACCACTTGCACATAAAATACTTCATAGTGGAAAATAATTGGCATATTGACACCGCAATATAAATGTGTGAGTCACGCATACAAATACTGGCCCATGAAAGTAAGGGCTTTATATCAAATTTTTTGATTGATGTTATTGTAAGGTATGTATGTTAAATGGGATATACAAGGGTTCTCATTCCAAATGGTATGCTGTCGGTGTAGCAAGTCTTTTGAAATAGGAAGTTATGTCAGTGTTGTATGTCTCAGTGCCATGGCATCCTTGTTATGATGTAAATTTCTGCTGGCTGTACACGTGTGTTTTGTATGCATACCAATGGAGGGTGTTTGTAACTCACAAAGTAATAACAACTTTTTCTCTGATAAACTATGTGTTGTATGTAATGTAATGTACTGGAGTAACATACTGATGGATACAGTGGTCCTCACATGGCCTTCAATTTATATCATCAATACACATGGGTAAAAGGACATTGTGAATGTTGCATGATCATGACTGTTTATAGGTAGGTACTAGGCTATCGGCCCTAGAGCCTATACAAGGCAAGCCAAAAAAGGTACCCTGGCTTTTGTCACCCAAGAAAATTATTTTCCTTTGCCACTGTCGAGCAGAGCCACAGATGTGTTACACTTACTATCCTCACAATCTTTTTGTTATACAAAGTCTAAATACATCTTATGGGCCATATCATCTGACAATTAAGTTTTAATGGCAACTGTACTGTATTGTGAATAACTTTGAGCAAACATGCTACTTGTCCTGTCTCATTTGTTTTGAAGATTTTAATGGTATATCACATACTGTCTTTAGCATTATTTATGTGCACGTCTGATTGTGTTTTATGACAGACCTGTTTTGCACATGACTGTGACGTATGTTACACACTAGTTCGTACAATGTTATGGGCTGAATTCATGCCTTTCATAACATATAGATTTGTAGTTGCATAACGTCATATAGTACTGAAATATGGCATACAGAAAAGTTAGCACATGTAGATTGTGCCAGTTATAGCTTTTGGGGAATAAGAATTAATGTATGATTTGTTTTTTTACTGTGTTTAACCTTGACAGTGCGTGGTATCCATTGCGGTTCTGCTATAGTACAGACAAGACGCGATGACATACCTGACTATTGCCAGACAATTCGGCCTCTAAAGACTAGAATGATGGCCATTATGGGGTTGATTGATGATGACGACAAAGATGTCAGACTGGGACCTGCGTATGCCATTGTTCTGCTAAACACCATAGAAGACATCCACCACCATTCCAAGGAGATGATTTTTGGGACTAGATCAAGAGGTGATAACAGACATTTTACAAATGCAGATAAGGGATGTAATGGCAACTTTTTCCAGGATATGGCATGGACCATGCATGACTCATTCTGGGAGATATCTAGAGAGATCATTCATGATGGTCAACTCCATCAGGGTGCCCCCCCCAGGACAGTAAGTATTGTCTGTATGATCCACTTAGATCATGCTGCCACCATGGTCTTTGCCATATCCAACTATGTACTGTATAAGCACAATCATGCAGGCATCACATATTTATGTCATTCTTTTCTGGTATACATCCTACTTTACACTTTACCTATCATGTCAGAGTGTGTGTGTGTGTGTGTGTGTGTGTGTGTGTGTGTGTGTGTGTGTGTGTGTGTGTGTGTGTGTGTGTGTGTGTACTCCTATGCATGCAGTTCAGCATAATATTGTTATGTCCAATACACTTTGGCCCTGCATTTGACAGGAATGACTATTGCAGTTACCATGATGCAAATTAAACAATTGTTCTGCCTATGTTTTTCCAGTGTATACTTAGGTGGGATGACAGCAACTGAAGAACTACACTATTCCCATACTTCACACATAACACAGTGAGGTGGGTCCATTGTGTTTATTTGCACATGCTATCTGTTTGTATGCATTGCATCCATTTCTCAATTGGTTGCTGCTGTCATGTCTTTTCAACAACATGACAGGTCTTTGCTTATGTGATTCCTGTACCATTGTTGTGTATGCTGTCACACTGGCAGAATGACTTTGTATCGGGTAAGTAGTGTCAAATATTGTGGCATGTTATATCAAATTACTGTGACTGGTTTATATCTGCAGGTATCTTTCACATGCCGCATAGACATTTACTGGTATGTTAGTAAATATACAGAGGAGGTGATGCTTTATTTAACATTATTCTTGAATGCCTTCTTTGTCCTTATATTGTTTATGTCAATAACCACTCTGTTTGAGAATGCATTATCTTTGGACATTAATAAACAGATTTTCATTTATGCCTATGTGTGTGCATTTATAGTGCATATGCAATGATTTATATAGACGTACATGTATATGCACATATTATGATCAAAACACAAATGTCCTTGAAATGTGTAACTGTATACATACAGTTATTACATATTCCTGTGATTTACTGTTGTTCACAGGACTGTCCTTTGATCAGTCCTATACATGGATGGTGCTCTTTATATCAGTAAGGGTGTTTGTGTGTTTGTGGCGCCTGTTGTTTTTAATTTATTTATTGACATTTGTTTACCGGGTAAATCTGACTGAATAATAAAAACCCATTTTCAGTGGAGAAAAACTCCAGAGAGTTAAATAACATCCAAAGAAACATTAATACAAATGTAACTAAAAAAACGTATATACATGCAGTTTATTAGTAGAATGCATAGCATACAATAAATCATAAGGAGACATCAGTGAAGTAAAAATAAAAATAAATAAAAAAAATGACAAATAAATATAACAATCTTATAGTATATTATGCCAGGAAATATAAGTCCACCCTAAGAGTAGGGAAAGGGCAGGTGTTGAAAGGTATAGATAGATAGTATGATGGGAGGTTTGGTTAATAAGAATGTAAAGTATTTATTAATATAGTTCATACAGAGGAGGTGCATGGGCATAGCCATGCATTAGTGAGAAATTCTTTGAGGCAGGACTTAAATATATGGATAATAGGATCACAGGATCATAGGAGATTACTATGCTATTGATCCAGAGGTCATTTTAAACCTAACCATTTCATCCCAATGTAATACAGTAAAATGCTAGTCAATATCCAAGATTGCATTTAGTGATTACAGCCCATGTCCAGGAGAGTTGTGGGCACTATATCCAGTAAGAATTTATGGTGCCCCATCCACTTGTCAAGATTCTTCTTGAACAGTGTCATAGAGGTGCTCTGTTTCACATTTGTTGGTAGCCTGTTCCAAAGACACAGCAGTCGCTGAGAGATAAATCTGCCCCTGCAGCATGACCTATTTAAGTTGCAAGCCATATTTAGGTCTCTGGATTGAGTAGCCTTAGTCCTGTTTGATTTATGGATATGCAGCAGATTCATTAGGTTTGGGTCTTGGATTGCTCTGTAGGCCAGGCATAAGTCTCTCCTAAGAAGTCTATACAATACAGAGTATAGTGACAGGGGCTTTAGTCAGTCTGTGTAAGGCACACGCTGGAGCCCCTTGATCTTCTTTGTTATAAATCTCTGAGGTCTCTCCAGTTGTTGCAGGTGCTTTGTATGGTACATGCTAAATGGGGAGTTATACTCAGTTATGGGCAGATAAGTGCCTAGTATAGAGGGGTTATGACCTCATTTGCTCTCAAGGTGATGCCTTTACAAATCAAGTGTGCTACATAGAATGCTTTTCTTACTTCAGTAGACACATGGTGGTCAAAGTTAAGGTTGCAGTCAATTTGTGATTCCAGGTCCCTTACCACTTCTTGGGTACTTAGGGTATTGTTGTTGATTTGATAGTGTGAAAGGACATTATGTGTGCCAAAGGAAATGGTGATGCATTTCTTTGCATCCAGTTTGAGACTGTGACTAATACACCAGTTATTGGTCTGCATGAGACCCTCCGGGAGTATACTGACATCATTTGGGGATTCAGTTATTGCACTTCATTTGCAGTCATCTGCAGACTTGGTCAGCCACAACCCCTTAGTTTTGAACTGAACTTCTGAGAAGTATATACCAAACAGTAGAGGGCTCAGCACTGACACCTGTGGCACCTTGCTGGTAACAGGTCTGCTGGTTGATGTGGAGTCACCCACTTTGATAGTGTGTGTCTGGTTTGTTAGCCAGTTGACAACCCCTCTTATAACAAAGGGGTTTACATTTAGTTTGCTAAGTTTATTGGTAATGCCTGAATGTGGTATTGTGTCAAAAGCCTTTGTCAAGTTGAGGTATGCTGTGTGCACAGATATGCCTTCATCAATGGCCCTGGTCACATTTTCAAAGACATTCACCAGATTTAACAGGCAGGATCTGCCCTTGATAAAGCTGACTTGAGTAGGAGCCAGGGTTTGGAGATCACCTATGTCTTGATTTATGAAGTCCATAATGATACGTTCCATGGCCTTACAGATGAGGGTGGTCAGGCTTATGAGTCTACAGATAGGATTTGCCCATGATGAAGCCAAATTGGGTAGGATACAAGGCTTGCAGGTCACGTATGTCTTTATGTATGAGTTCCATAATAATATGTTCTATGGCCTTGTCAGGCTTATGGGTCTGTAATTCCCCAGGTCTATTGACAGGCCACCTTTATGAAGAGTAATAACTGTTGCTGTTTTCCATTTTGCAGGAACAAAGTCTGTGGTTAGGCTATGATTTCAAAGGGTACTAAGTGGTATTGTTAGTTCATGTTTTCACCTGTTCAGAAGACAGCCTGACATGGTGTCTGGTCCCATAGAGGCTGCGTTTTTTGCCTTGGACAAGGCTTTGAGGACCTGCTCTTCAGATATGTAGAGTGAGGAAAAAGTTTGGGGGAAAGCTTGTGATAAGTTAGGAGGGGATAATGAGTAAAATCTTCACCAAACCTATCAGCTAGCAGGTTTGCTATCTCTGTGGGGTCAGTTTGTGTGAGACCATTGGCCACTAGTTCTGCACATGCTTGGATCCTACCTTTTAGGCTATGTACGTAGCTGTAAAAGACCTTATGGTTCTCCTTGGCTGTACTTGCTAAGTGTCTCTCAAAGAAGCCCTTGGAGGATTTGACAAGTTGTCTTATTTGCTTGTTGAGGCTGAGGAGGGTGCTTTTTCATTGTTGGGGCCTTGCCTTTGTTTTCTTGGACAGCAACTTTTTGCATTTATTGTAAAGTTTGTTGATGCTGGATGTCCACCATGGCAGCTTGTTTTTACGTGGGGCTCTGGCTATGATTCTTTCTGGTACAAGTTTATACACGTATGCAAGTGATTGTACAGAGCTTTAGTGTAGGCTTTGGCATAATTACCACATTCAGCTTGGTGTGAGGATTGGAATGCATTTATACCTTCACCTAGGAAGGCATATTTTGCCTTGATGAAATTTTTTAGTCTGATTTCACCCTTTGTGAGTTCTGGTGTTAGTGTCAGCTCAAAGGTAAATGATTTGTGGTCAGTTTTACCTAATGAGGGTCCAAGAGTTGTAGCAGTGCATCTGTTTGACGTGTTTTTGAGGATAAGATCTACAATGTTTTTTCTTCTTGCTGGGGTATGGACAATTTGTTCCAGGGCATTTTAATTAAAAAAGTCAAGGAACTTTTGCACTAGTGAGTTATGGTTAGCATAGGTTTCCCAGCTGATGGTGGGATAATTGAAATCCCCCATAACCAGTGTGTTCGGTAAAATTTGGATTGTCTCCAGTTTGGTCAAGTAGGCTTCATGGGAGTCATGAACCATGGAGGGGGTGATCTATAATTGACTATGAGTATGGAGGGACACCCAGAGAGAGGCTAGATTATAGTTCTGATTGAATTTGGGATAGAGTTCCAAAGTTTAAACACACAGTGTAAATATAACTTTGCCCCATACTTTTTTTGTTTATGAAATTTAAGAAGGTTTTTGTCTTGAGAGCACAGATCGCAATTTATGAGATAGTGAGGAAGTACTGTGGAGACAGAAGGGCAGGTAGAGGGGTTATGTAGCATTTTATGGGTTAGAAGAAGTTATGAGCTAGTGGCTAGTTGATGTCAGAGTTCTAAGCAGTTGTGAGCAATAATGACCTTTATGTGTCAGGTTAGCTGCAAATTTAGCTATCTTATGATAGCACTGCTCCAGCTGTGATTTAAGAGAGATCTGGATGTTAGTCAAAATAGGTGAGCCATAGAGAAAGAAAATGAAAGGTAAGTGGAAGTTACGGTGATTCTACTAGAAGGAGTAAATTAATTTTTGTTCTTTATAGTAGATGTAGATTTTTACAAGTTATTTTTAAACAGTTTTGTATGTGAAGATTAAACTTTAAGTTGTCATGTCTGATGACTCCAAGTAGTTTGGTATGGATAATTACTTCAGTAGCTGCATTATTTAAAGAGGTAATGTGGAAGTTACTTTTAGCATTGTCATGGGACTTTGGAAAAATAGTAGTAGTTTAATCTTTTTGGGATTAAGTAAAAGTTGGTTCTGATGTAGCCACAGTTCAACTGAGATGAAGGCATTTTGTGCCATGGATTGTTGTAGTGGGATGTCAGATGAGCAGATGAGAGGTGAGTCATCTGCATAATGAATAAGGCAAGCTTGCTGAGAGGAGGTATATAGGTTATTGATGAAAATGTTAAAGAGCAGTGGATCGAGAACAAAGCCTTAAGATACACCTGTTTTAACTAGAAGAAAAGGAGAAAAAGAAGAGAGCCATTTGAGAGATTGATATCTTTCAGATAGATAGTTACAGAGCTATAAAAGAGTTTGTTTGGAAGTTCCCAGAGAGAGAATATGAGTTAGAAGTTTCTCATATGACACTGTGTCAAAGGCTTTTGAGAGATCTGGAAAAACAGAAGCGATAAATATTCATTGGTCTCTAGCCTTATTAATTGTGTCAGAAAAGTTGAGGAAAGCCATAGTGGTACTATGGCCTGGTCAGAAACCATGTTGTGTTGGGGTTAGGAGATAATTTTGTAAGAGATATTGAAGGAGTTGCTCATGAATACACTTTGCATGACTTTATGTTTGCATGACAGTATATATGTATAAGTGATAACGAAAATTTTTTTTGTGTGTGTACCTATGCATCTTGCTGTTTAACAGTTGCAGAGTACTGTGTTTTTCCCATTTGTGCACAGACATGTTTATGGCGATTAGAAATCCAGTTTGTCCATGTGACAATTTGCCATTTGCTTCATTATAGCTCTGGTGGACTTCCACACCGACCTTTGAGGTGCCACATGCATGTACAATGTGTCCCCCTGGATAAAGTTGTCCTCCTCTATTGTGAGCCTGCTTTTTGTTGCTGGCATTCCTTTACTGATGTAATCCAGTGTTGTCCATCTCCTAACCCCTTTTAAGTTTTGCCTATCTGTTGTTATTATACATGGCATATGTTTATCTTCCTCTACATTATCATCATTGTCATGCAGTTGCACTTTTACAATAATGCCTTGTGCCAATGTGTTGGGCATCATACACATGCAAGGTGCATGCAAGCAAGGTGCTGGCAATTGATTTAACTCCATCACTGTTTGTGTTATACTTGGATGTTGAGCATTACCCATGAATTATTTTTTTTCCTTCCTTCCTATGCACACTCTGGCATTCCTTAACTATCATTACTCATACATGTCTCACCATTTACATCATTTCCATCCCATTGATGTATGTATGTGTGCTAACATTTCTTTCTGATAGGATCATGTTAATCGATTTTATGTTACACATATACATTGCATACCTGACATCCCATCTATGCTACCTCTGACATAGCATATGTCTTTGACATATGGATTAGCCTATGTTTATGGTGTGTACACTTACTTGTGTATTAAACAGCCGCAATATTGCTTTACTCCAGTACTACTGGTTGGCAATATGTTTAGTTGTTTGCCTTTCACATATAGGATTGGAGGATCTAGTCTATCCTCCACTTGTCTTCTCCTGCATTTCCTTGCCTGGATTTGCTCATTCCTGCTGTTGCTTGGCTTACACTTGCACTGCTGCCAGACTAGTTGATGATTGGATTCAATATCCACTATGTACTGCAATCCCCATTTATTTTTCTACAACATACACCTTGCATTGGTCATACACATCCAGGTATGACTGTCACACAGTTTGCAACATCTCAGCAGTAGTACTTAGATACATGTCACTCATCTTGGTCTACCATTGAAGACAAACAGGCAGGGTAGTTTGTGTATGTGCTTTATTACATAGAAACACATTAAGATGGATAGCAGCAGTACAACATGTAAACAAACTGATTGATGGACTACACAGACATACATGCTTACATCTCAACAGCTTACTACAAAATGGCAGTCAGGCTTGCATGTGCTCAGTATTTATACGCTTGTGCAAGTCCATAGAAATCTTCTAAAAGGTACATATACATATTGATCTACATCCTCCCTCTTTAATGAATTGCACACACTATAATGACACTTGAAAAGAAACATGCAATTGTACAGACAACAAGAAATAAACACAACATTCATGTTCAAGTTGCAGTGTATCTAAAACATGGTCTTGAAATGTGACCTGATCTAGTGATATAGCAATCAGAATTGGGTTTAGCAACAGGGACCATCACTGGTGAGCAACTTGCTTCAGGAGTTTCGGCATTCTTCTCAGGAAGAGGGATATTTACTGGAACGTTCTCTGGAACTAAAATGCTAGATAACTCACTCTGAGATAGAGTCTCTCTCACAGGTATGATACTGCAATACAGGCTCAGACACCAGGACAAAATGTTTCCAGTTCTGCTTAAATTCTGCTCCTTGTGATTCCACAATGTATGATCTTGGCTCTGGACATATACTTTTCATGACTCCAAGCTGATCAAAACCTTTTGTCATCTGCATCCTCAGTACTTCCCCTTCTCATAATGGACCGAGCAGTTTGCTGGACTTGTCATAACAGGACTTCTGGGATTAGTGCTTCTTTAACAGATGGGCTTTCACTTATCTGTTGTTCTTAACAAATGGAAGCAATAATGTACTGCTAATTGGCAGTGTGGTTCTTGTTAGTCTTGACTGTGAAGGTGAACCAAGATGTTTATCATGAGGAACATTTCTGAGATTCAAGAGATTCAAGAAAACATCACTATTGTCTCATTTCAACTTCTCTAGTAATTGTTTCACACTTTTAACTGCACGTTCTGCCAAACAATTTGACTGTGGATACTCAGGGCTACTCGTAACATGAGTAAAGTCCCACTCATCAGCAAATCTTTTGAACTACTGGCTTGCAAAATGTGTACCATTGTCAGAAATAACTTTGTGTGGACTACCATGGACTACAAAATGATGCTTCAACTTTGTAATGACCATACTGGATGCTAGATTAGGGAGTAGGTCAGTCTTGAACCAATTGGAATAAGACTCTACTAACACCAAATAATGGTGACCATTGCATTTGAAAATGTCTGTAGCTAATGTCAACCAAGGTAGTTCAGGAACCTGGTTTAGCTGAAGTGGTTCTTTCTGTTGAAGTGACTTTGTACTATTACATAAAGAACAAGATGAAAGTATTCTCTCAATGTCCTTTGGCACAGAAGGCCAAATTTTGGAACAATCACTTTTAGACCTTTCATGATGATACCACTATCAAACAAAATCTCATCTCTGTAAGGAAAATAAAGTTGCAGGTCAAATGGCAAGCAAGATTGCTTTGACAGACATCTTCGACTGATAAAGTGGATATGATTCTGAAGAACTGCATCTAAGGCTATATGACTTCTAAGCCAATCAAGATGTATGGAAGAAAGATTTCTCACTTCCATGACTTCAAAATCGTTTCTCATTTTCATGCTGTTTAGTGGTATTTCTGGGCAAGCTGGATACAGTTTCAGCAAGATAAAGAAGTTTTCTTTTGTGAAGACAAGACTGAAAATATACTTTTGCAATTTCAACAGCATGCAATGTAATCTGGCAGGAGCTGTATACATAGGCTTTCTCAAAACAGTGACTAGAGGTTGGTGATCTGTTTCAATCTTGATAAGTTTACCATAAATATAATCATAGAACTTCGAACATGCAAACACAATTGCCAAGAGTTCTTTCCTTATCTGTGTATACTGCATTTTGGTTTGGGTTAGAGTTCTGGACACGTAGGCTACTGGTCTATCCTCTTGAAGAAAGACTGCACCAAGGCCAAACTTAGAGGCATCAAAAGAAAGAGTTACCGGTTTGTGAACATCATAGTAGCTGAGAGTTGGAAGACTGGCAATTCTCTGTTTCAGGACATCACATGCTTTCTGGTGTTGCTCTGCCATGTGCTTGGGCCTGTTTCTTTTAACTACATGCTGCATACTATCAACATGAGCTTTAGATGATACTGGAAGCATGCATCCCTTATCTTCAAGCATATTTTTGTGCCTTTCTGTGAGCTCATATATCTAACAAATTTCAACAGCCATATTCAAAGTTAAATCACTGTCATGAAGCAAAATCTTTCTAACAGCATCATCTTTAATAGCATACACAAATCTGTTGTTTATCAACTCATCCCTTAAATCACCAAAGCTGCATGTTTTAGCTTTATTTCTCAAATCAGTTATATATGCTGCAAAAGTTTCCCCAGGCTTTTGATCTCTTGCATAAAATAAGTGCCTTTCCATTGTAATATTTGTTTGGGGGTTATACATTTCTCTAAAATTAAAAGTTTTAAGCACTCAAGATCTTCCCTTGACTTAGCCAGTACCACTATATGATGGTTTTCTCCCTCCCCTACAAGCACAACAGGTGCATACACAAGTGAATGTTCTCTTTTTACGGCTTCTGAGCCAGCTAAATTAAGCAGAATAAATGCCTTTGTAGGGTCGTCTTTATCAGAAATGCAGCTTGCTTGAAAATATCATACTCTTTCTCAAACATTCTCCAATTCTCTGCAATATTATTATCAAGTAAAAGTGGAAATCGTTTTCGATATCCGTCTTCCATGCCAACAAAGTATGCTTAAACACACTGCAAATATGGCCTTTGTAATTATGTGCAAACATACACACACAACCAGTACTTGTAAGAACATTCAAATGCACAATAAACTCTTCAAAATGCTGTACTTTGCGAAATATGCTTTGAAATGGCTGTATTCTATGAAATAACTGTACTGTAATACTACACAAACATGCGAACACTTCATACACTTCGGATAACTTGAATAGCTTTATTTAATGTGAAAAAGCAGCACATTGTAAAGTAAATGTGGTCGTTTTCCTTATTTTATGTGATTCGGACTTTATTTCAAATATTTTTCATAGTTATTCGAATATTGTTTCAATATGTCGCAGTTTTGGATATTTAGTTTACTTAGAAATTTGTTTTGAGCATTCTGAGTGCTTTGTTTTATATTTTCTAAATAAAAAATCATTTAAGCAAATTTTCATACCTGAAATTGGTTTCTGACCTGTTTTTGCCAGTTATACGTGCAGTAGGGATGTTGCGTTCCTGTATATTTATCCACCATTAAATGAGTGCCTTCTTGGTCTTGAATTTGGATTTCTGGATCCCACTTCTGATACCATGTCGCTTGTCTTAGTTTATCACTGAAGACAAACATGTGGGGTAGTTTGTTTATATGCTTTATTACATAGAAGCAAATCAGGATGGATAGCAGCAGTACAAACTATAAACAAACTGATTAACTGACAGACTACACCAACATACATGCTTACATCTCAAGAGTTTACTGCAAAATGGCAGTCAGGCTCGCACATGCTCAGTATTTATACACTTGTGCAAGCCCCTAGAAAGTGTCTTAAAGGTATACATGCATAGTGATCCACACTACATATGTAGTTCTGCATTGCACCATGGTTCATATGCATCCCTTTCCTGTTTGTCCATTTAGCTTCTCCAATATTGTAGAGTCTGAATGTGTACTGTTTGTGTACCTTACCTCTCCTTTATATTTATTTCCAGCCTTAGTCTGACATGTCTTGTGATTTCTGTTATATGTTTAAACTTATTGTTTTTCTCTCCTCCTCCTTCTCTGTCTTTTCCATTCCTTCTATTTTCAAAAAAAAAAAAATACCCATACCCCTCTGACTTTGTTTCAGACCTTCCAATATCATCATACCTCTTGTGTGTCCCTTTTCTTAGGTGTCTGCATTACTTGTGTTTCCAACATGAGTCCCATGCCCATTGTTAGCTACTGTTAGCCATGGCGATGTGGCCATGACTGCACTTCACCTTACTTAATTAATTTTTTTATTAGAAATTGTGCGGATTCTGTCAGATTTCACTAATTGTGAGAGTATTTATAAATATCCAGCTATGGATTAGGACAATATCCAGAACTGTTTGTGGATATTTGTCACTTTCTAGACAGATTGCTGCACATTTATATTCCTTTCATAAGTTTCAGTAAGTTGCATTGAACTTCTATAGTTTCCATAGATGTACATTGGTAATGCACATCTCTGTCTCAGTTTATGAACAACTTTTCTTGACATCCAGATTTGATGTGACTGCTTGAGACACTGCAGACATTCCTGGTTAAATCTGATTTGCACTTAGTTAATCTCCATACACTGATGCGTATTTTCAGATTACTTGGTTATCCACAATTTTTGCACAAAACTCGAAGAACTGTAATGGATTCTGCTAACTTTATGGAATCTGACTCAATGTCTAGCAGACAACTGAAATAATGAGAAAATATTATTAATAGAGAAGAAAAACATGGATTAATTTTGGTAGCAAATAAGGGAGGTAAGCAGATGAGAACAGCGGGTGGAAGTAGACATGACATAGGTGATGATGGAGTTGTGATGTGTTTGATTATTTTTATGATGTAGTTAATTTGAAATATTTTATTTACTCAGTTATAACAGGTGGCACCCCATTTGCAGCTGACATAATTTCTTGCTACTCAGTCTTCATGTGATTTTGGGGGGATACATTTAATTCCTGTATTACTAAGCACTTAAAACAAAGAGTTAGAAGGTCACACTGAAAACAAATCAGAAAAAACTAAATGAAAACTCCAGCCAAGCTAGAACTTCTAATGAGTGACCTCCCAAATCTCCTGTAACAGAGGCACATGGGATATATGCAAATGACCCTTATGAACATCAGGTGTTTCAGCTATATGGCGATTCTGATTGCCCATAACTTTTACATTTGAAGTCGTTTTAATGGACAATTTCAGGCCAGTAAAGCCAAACCCCTCTAGCTATGGATATGCATATTTTGGCCTTGTTATGACCTCATCAGCATAGCATAAGCAGAGTGTTTGACTAAGCTTAAGATACACAGGGTTGTTATGCCTAGCTGATGTCCATTATCATTAGGGTGACTGCAAAATATCCCAAATAAATTAAAACAAAGTAATCCAAAAACTCCAAGGAAAGGGTGCCACAGAACCAGGAATCAATAAAACCACAACAGGCACCCAAAGAGGCAGAAGGTAATAATAAAACACGAGCCTGTGAAAACGCTTTGTATTGTGTGGCGTTTATGTGATTAAACCTGCTGCTGCTTACACCTACAAGCTTGTGTTTTATTATTACCTTCTGCCTCTTTGGGTGCCTGTTGTGGTTTTATTGGTTCCTGGTTCTGTGGCACCCTTTCCTTGGAGTTTTTGGATTACTTGTTACATGGAGGTATCTGAGGCAGAGGCCAGCTTCCAGGATGGGGAAGCAGTTCAAGGTACTGACCTGGATTTGCGCCTGTCTCGTGTGGAGGGGCAGCTTACCCAATTGATTTCGCTTATGACTGGTAACTCTCAGCGAGGGAAAGACAATTATTTTGATATCAACCCTATGAGGCCTACCCACAGGAAGGATTGCATTTCCACTCCTGCATGCAATCAGGAAGCTGATTTGGATCACAGACAGGCTGATGTGCCTGTAGAGGAAGTAACTGCAACTTCTTCCAGTTTGCCGTCGAGGGGTACTAGAGGTGAGGCTACATTACAGAAGGGAGCTGCAACTAAATTTTGTTACAATCATTTGGCATTGAATTCCCTGAACCAAGGTCTGAATGGACAGTCCTCCCTTTTAAGGGAACGTGGTGTTCAGGGACATGCTCCTGTGGAAATGACTGATAATACGGCTAATGGTGACAATGGAGTGCACGAGTGGACGGACTCTTCCTCTTTGGCTTCATGGCTTGTTAGTTACAAGTCTTTTTCCAGTCACCAAGGTACTGATAATAATTTTATATTTAATGACCGGGATGTTGAGAAAGACAGTGAAGTGTCTTATAGAGCCAATATTAAAAAACTCACTGATTTAATTTACAAACATAAAACTCTGGGTATTGACAATTGTTACTTGCATGACTGTATTAAAAGGGGTATAGTACCCAAAGGATTGCATTTTTATAAGTTTCCGAACAATGTAGTGGAAGGCTCCCCCTTTCACGAAGAATTGTTGAGTATTTTTGACCGTAGTGGTTTTGAAGTCATGAAAGCCCTGATTAAAGAAAATGAAAGGATTATGGGGCAGGTATATCAGGAGATAGAATACATTAATGAAGTAGTGACCAATGATCTTATGTTTTCTGTTGAAAATGAGAAGAGAAAATATTTTATTATTAAGCAACAGGTGGAAGAAAAATGTCATGTTATTTTTAAAAGGAAGTGTGGCAAAATAGATAGGGATTTGAGGGATTACAGACAGAAAAAAGCATACCCGTACCCTAAGAATGACAAATTTGGTCGAAAAAATAATTTTTTTGATAAATCTGGACCACAACACGGTACTTATTCCTCTTCTTTTCCACCAGGGGGACACAATGCCTGGGACTCTATGGATCATAGAGTGATGTACAGTGATTCAGGGATGGGGGAACATCAGGATTCAAACCATACTGAATTCCCTGAACTTAGGAGATCAGATAGGTTAAGGCACAAATCCCCTGTGCGGTATTTTTACAGGGGTCCCCCAACGGCACGAGATAAATAAGAGTGGTAGCCAGGAAGGGGGACTAGCCAACATGTTGGACCAATGGAGTACAGGGAATATTACTGTGGATGGACCATGTCACATCCTACATGACTTTAAAATTTACAGTTACAGTAGTGAGGAGATTGACAGGAAACATTTTCTTTTATTTTCAAAAGGTTTTAAATTCATCCCCTCTACAGGGGGTAATTTAGTGGACAGCTTAATAAACTTGAGGATTTTTCTACGGAAAAAGAATTTAGATATTATGTTTCAGGGGCAACAGGATGGTGGTACTAATAGTGGTATTAGAAGACCTAGTACCTATAATCCCCCTATACACCCCCAGCTAAAAAAATTTGAAAGGGAGGTTGAAGAAGAAATCAGGAATATTTACAGGGGTGGATGGCATGGTAAATTTAACATGACTAGAGAAGAAAAGGTACTTCTCAAATCCATTCAAGAAAATAGATACCTGAGGGTGATGCAACCCGATAAAGGTGGAGGGGTGGTCTTCATGGACAGTATTTTGTATTCCAGTAAGATGATGGATATGCTTAATGATACCAATAGGCGTGTTAGGGTATCCAAGAATGAGATTAACTTAGCATACCATAAGATTGATTTGGTTTTACAGGACATGCTGAATGACAATTTTATAAACCAGGACACTTTTAAGTATCTCAGTGTGGACAGACCCCATATCCCTGCTATTTTCAGGATACCCAAGGTACATAAAAGTGTGGAGGATCCACCCCTGAGACCCATTGTGGCAGCCAATGGCTCTAAAACCCATCCGTTGGCCAAATTTTTGGATATAAAATTAAAAGATATTTGGGTTAGGGCCAATGGCATACTTAAGGACTCCTGGGAATTTTTGAGAAGCATTAATAGTAACATGTATTCAGATTCCTTAATATTTGTAACCCTTGATATTCAGGATTTATTTAATGTGATTCCACATTCTACAGGGTCAGAATGGTTCCAGGATGCCATTCACCAACATGGAAAACTTGACCACAATACTTTTCTGGTTTATACAGAGTTGATGGATTTGGTATTGAAACACAACTTTATACTTTTGAGGGTGAGTTGATTAAACAGATCCAGGGAGTGGCCATGGGGGCAAGTTGTGCCCCTACTTATGCCAACATTGTGCTCATGGTTTGGGAAGAGAAGTTTGTGTTCCAGTCTGAATATGCACAATATTGGGTATATTACAAACGTTACCTGGATGATATTTGCATTTTTTGGAAAGGTAGTATGGAAAAGTTAACAGAATTCATAGACTATCTAAACCATACCACTAATTTCTTGAAATTTACTTCCCATATTACACATGACTATATGAACTTTCTGGACGTCACTATTAAAAAAGACGTCCTAGGGCAGCAGTTTACATCTAATGTATATAGAAAGGAAACCTTTTCTAACTCGTACCTATATTTCACTAGTTCACATCCGTTTAAACAGAAGAGAAGTATTATCAAGGGACAATTTGTCCGTAGTTGTAGGATGACCTCTTTGGACTCGGACTTCGAAGACGAAAGTCAGAGAGTCAAAGAAATGTTTATATCTAGGAAGTATCCTAACTATTTAATTGATGAGGTTTTGGAGGAAGTAAAGCATGGGAGAAAGGATAGGTTTGCCCCTATTTTGGGAACAGGAGATACCAGTGTGATAGTACCAATAAATGTGCAGAGTACCACACAACAACCAGGGGTGATGTTACCAGGGATGAAATCAAGAAACCTTGGGGGTAACTATGTGATGTTTTATAATCAGAATACCTCTAGGGTTAAAAACATTATTACTCAACACTGGAGCAGGTTTAGGTGTTATTCAGAGTTGGATGTTTTGTTTACCAATACCCTAGGATTTACATATAAAAAAGGCAGGAACCTCAAGGATTTGCTGGAGTATAATGGTTCTATTGTTTCATGTAAGAAACTGGGAACCTACAAATGTGGGGCATATGCCCATATATACTTAGACAGGATTCTGTATACATCCTGTCAAGAGACCATCAGATTCAGAGTAGTAGTTTTTCCAACTGTAATAGTGAAGGCTTGATTTATTTGGCCCTATGTAAAACCTGTGGTGCATTTTACATTGGAAAAACTACTCGTAAACTCAAAAGGAGGATTTATGAGCATTTATATGCTATTAGAGTTGTAGATATTAAAAATGCCTTGTTTAAACATACACTGACATGTCCCCAAGCAAAATGGGGCTTCTTTGTTGTAGAGAAGGTGCAATGTGATATGAGGGGGGGCCCGTGGGAAAATAGGATAGAGGTGAGAGAAATATTTTGGCAGTTGTTATTGGAAGCCAATAGATTCCCAGGGCTGAATATCCATATCCATTGCCCCTATTTTAAAAATGAGAGCTGCAAAACTATAAAATAAGTATATATAATGTTTTGCAAGTTATTTTTGTTGGTTTTTGATTCAAGTTTATTTATCTGTCCAACACATTGTGATGGTTTTAGTATTTATATATTTATTTTAAAGTTCTTTTAAAAAATGTGCATGTTTTTATCTACTTTCATATGTATTTGTGGAAAGTTGGTAGGTTGTCATGAATATTTTAGTTACAGGATTTAATTGGTGTCAATTAAACAATTGTTTTAACTACTAATTAGATTGGGAGGGGTATAT
The DNA here is from genome assembly GCF_019279795.1 of Protopterus annectens. Taxonomy (NCBI): domain Eukaryota; kingdom Metazoa; phylum Chordata; order Ceratodontiformes; family Protopteridae; genus Protopterus; species Protopterus annectens. The sequence continues at coordinate 617,424,805 of NC_056730.1, forward strand.
AAGCAGGCACAGTCTTCATTCTTTCATTTTATATCTGAGGAAGTCTGGTGGACGAAAACGATTTGTATTGTGTGGCGTTTATGTGATTAAACCTGCTGCTGCTTACACCTACAAGCTGGTGTTTTATTATTACCTTCTGCCTCTTTGGGTGCCTGTTGTGGTTTTATTAAATTAAAACAAAGAGTTAGAAGGCTGGAATTTTCATTTAGTTTTTTCTGATTGGTATTACTAAGCACTAAAATTCAGTTTAAACCTGTGCTAGATCAGAATCTATATGCAAAGCGTTTTACTCTCAATCTGACAATCTTGCAGAATTATTGTACATATATGTGACTTTGAATATTTGGCCCAAGTAAATGGCAAGGTAAAAAGAATGTACTTTTGAACAAGTCAAAAGTAAGCATTAAGTGCCCAGGCTATGAAGAATTGGCTGATGTAATATAGATATTCCTAATCTAATATAAATATTTGTAAGAACAACCAACAAGGGTGCAGAACAATATAGTGTATACGCACTTAGTATTGATGAAACTAAGCCTTTTAAATTTTCTGTAATTTAAAACATTTTACGAAATTCATATTTCAATACATAATGTTTGGGTGAGTTGGGGAAATATGACACTATTTTAATCAGCACATTAATATATATGAAAACTGCATTTAACATTCTAGAAAAACATGTGACTTCAATTATTAAAGTGTCAGACATAAAGTAAATTGAAAGTCTTAATATTTATTAGTCAGTCATTTCAGCTAACTGTGGGGGATACCTAAAAGCCAGTGTAATGTATCTCCTGCATTCTAAATAAGATCAGATTTCCCAAACATACATCTGCTGGCGATAAATAAAAAGTGTACCTCTGGTACATTAAAGGCTGAAATGAAGCTTCAGCAGAAGGGGTTGTAGGTTAATGAATGATTGCTTCTCAATCTTTTTCTTTGTTGCAGGGACATTAGCTTCCAAAGGAATTATATGATCCCCTGGGAAATAGAACTTCTAGTACTGGACTAACAAATTATTTAGACAATTTATTATCATGTTGGGGTAGTGGTGGGGGAGGGACTGAGAACCAAACAATACCAATTAATCTGAAATTAAATTACAGTAATGGTGTTGCCAATAAGGGCATGACACTAAAGTCATCATGCAGCAGAGGTACTGCTGACATGTGCTGAATTAACAGATTAAGTCCCTGGGCACTAGCACTGTATCATCATCAGAGATTAGATTCATAAAGAACTTGCTCTAAAAAATAAATTGCTTCAACTAAACTCGTGTTAAGAGATACTGCTGGGGACATATCTTTATAGGTTCTGAAAGAGAAATGTTAAGATTTGCAGCAAAGCCATGTGTGGGAGTGACCACTAAAAAGTAATTGATATGAATTGTTCAGCTCTTTCAAAATAGCAATTACAACATTAAAGAGGCATACTTGCAGGTCTCTGTCCTGGCAAGTCCATTACAAATGAGATCAGTGTAAATTTGCCCATATTTCTCCTCTAAACAAGAAAACATAGATTTCCGTAACACATAAATAAGGAAACATTTGTTATCTAGTCCATTCATTACTCTACTTACTGGTTAAAGTTCACAGTTAAATAGCAGTTTATTTTCCCATCCCTTATAAGAAAAGTCTATGTATGTCCCATTAATCCCTGCATTTTACCATTGATTTTGACCTTACAACCCCTACAGGAAGGCTATTTAATATTGCACAGTCCTTCCTGTCAAAAATACAACCTTGCATCTCCCATGATCTTTATATGTTGCATTCTAATTTCATGTGGCTTACTTTCATAATATTGCAATCATTTACACACCAGATTCCCCTAAATTACTTATTTTTTCTCTTAAAAAACAGCCCTCTTACCTTATTTGGCTTCTCCGTTAAGACTGTATATATCTTAAGCACTTGTAATCTGTCTGTACATTTGTTTTTTTTTTTCCTTCCTCTGAATAGCATAAACCATATTGGTATGCTGGAGAAGATAAGGGTTCCAGAACTGAAAGCAATACTTTCAATGTGAGATTTATAAGCTGGCGCTTACGGAAGATGCCGCATCCTGCTTCCCAGTATTCCCTGCAAATGATCAAGCTCATCCTAGGCAGATGGTCCATTTGTTCCTCATCATTGAGGGTTAGAATCAACTGAAAGAGGCCATTTTAAGGGAGCTTTCAGTTCTGGTTTGGATTTTTGTCCTTTTGTAAGCACTACCACTTTGCATCCAAACAGTGACAACTTGTATGAAATGTATAACAGTCATGCATGCTTCACCTTCACTCACTTTCACAAAGGTTTGTCATCATAGACAGGACACCTCACCCACTAACAAGTCTCCACCTGAGAAATCCTGCCCTTTCCTCCGAGATGAGCATGCTCATTGTCCCTGCCTGCTATTGCATCCCAGTCCTAAGATATGTATTCTTTTCTTGATTATTGCTTTGGTGGTACATTTTTCACAATGAAGTTAAGCCACATGACTTAGACCATACCTTTAGTTTTGATAAGTCCTTTTCCATGTCTTCCATTATGTCTTGTGAGTCAGCTCCTTCGAATGTCATTGTCTTTTCATCTAAAAAGAAAACACCTCCATTTCCAGGACCTAAATGGATATATAAAAAGAGAATGAACACATAGCAATTCTTCTGATGGAGTACTTTTTATTACATATAATGTGAGTGCACTTGGTTTACAAGCACCCAATGAACCTTTCTTTCTAATGTGTGTTTCATTCACTCAGCTTATTTTTCCCTTAAGGTATCCAGAACTTGTTGAAGCATTTGAGTTGTGGTCTATGCATAATGGTATTTAAGACAATATGAATGATAAGACTCTTGAGGTAAGTCCCTGAATATGCATTCTAGGTTACTGATAAACTGCAGGTAAGGCACAGCACCATTTCCTTTAAACAACATAATCCTGTTTTTATTCAGATTCTCAAAATAAAATGGTCAAGTGACTGGCAGGAAAAGCTTGTATTGCTTCACTTCAGAATTTGTGATAATTAGACTTCTAATCAATTGAAAGTCAAACAACTTAATTTACTCATTTTAAGTTAGAAAATAATACGTTTTAGTACTGATTTTTTCCTCTATACTGTAACCTAGTTCATAGTTTTCTGCAGACTATCTGGAAAAGAAAACATCACATTTTCTTACTGGTTTCATAACTTCTGTATGTGCAAATACAGTGCTTTAATGCAAGTTTATAAACCTCCTGTAGTGGTTCCATGTTTTCACCTTTCGGACAGGTGATCAGCTGTGGCGACCCCTAACCAGGAAAAGCTGAAAGAAGAAGAAGAAGAGGAGGTTTGGATGGCCGTACTACAGGAGTTTTAAGGTATTACACAGTGAAGACTCCAGCGTGGCTAGGACTTTCTTGCAATTTGTGACCTTTTTATCCCTTTGGGAGTTATTTAGGAGATTTTTCAGGCACTCTAATGTGTATTAGCATCAAGACTGGTTTTAAGCTCTGTGCTTCTAAACTATAGCCAAACAATCCACTTATGCTGTACTGTACTAATGAGGTCAGAAAACGGCTGAAGCAGTGCATATCTACAGCTGATGAGGTTTGGCTTTATTGGTCAAAATGTGACTACGAAAACTTAAAAAGTAAAAGTCATGGATGTTCAGAAGCCATGTAGTCAAAACACTGACTGGTATGTTCTTAAAGAATCATTTGCATATATTCCATGGACCTCTACTAGAAGATGTTTGAAGTATTACAAAATGAAGGCCTTAGCCTGACTGGGTCTTTCTATATATATAGTAGATATATATAAATATATATATATAAATATATATATATATATATATATATATATATATATACACACACACACACACACACACACACACACACACACACACTCACACACACACACACACACACACACACATATACTTATATATGTGTGTGTGTGTATATATATATATACGTTCACTTTGGAATCTTGAAATACTGAAATGTCGAATTCCAGTATCTTGAGACCAAAGTGTCGAAACTGCAGAATATCGAACACGGAAATGTCGAACCCGCAGTAGTGATGGCGCATTAGGTAAGTGTAATGTTTTTTAAGAGTTTTGGGGAGGGTTTGTATGTATGTGAGTGTGTTGGGGAGTATTAGGTGTGGGTTAGGGTAGGTTGGCAAGAGTGTGCGTGTTGTAAGTGTTGAGAGTGGTGGTATTTGTATGTATGTGATGTGTGTTTGTGCAAGGGGGTGTAGATGATGTTATGCTCAAACAAATATTTCAGATTCCTACCCATTTTGTTCACAAATTGTTTGAGCATAACATCATTTTACATAATCCACTTGAGAAAGGAACTAATAAATGTGGTTGTTGCTCATATTTCAAATATATTTTGGATGAAAAAATAATCTGTTTACCAAACAGGGCCAACCCGGTGTTTTTTAAACCAGGGAACTGCACAACAAAAGGTATAGTTTACTTGGGTGTATGTAATTCATGTAAGCATTTTTATGTAGGCAAAACAGAGAGATAGCTTTGTAAAAGTATTTGTGAACATGTTTATGCAATTCTACATAAAAATGACAAAAATGCTTTGTTTAGACACTCATTGGAATGTGTAGAATTTAAAAAGTTCAGATTTGATATTTTAGAAGTTGTACATAGATCTTCAAGAGGGGGCTGGTGGGAACTGGTTATTGAATTATGTGAATTGAAATGGAAATTTTTTACTATGTTCATTCCTTGAACCTGGTCTTAATGAAACTTTGTCTATAGCCCCAGTTTTAAAGTATAGGGCTTTGACCAGATGAATGTATTGTATAAAATGAGGTCTGTCTTTTTAAAAGAACATAATATTTTTCTAATTAATTATTTACTTGATTAAGTGGTTAATTGATTAAGTATATTAAGGCTCTTGCTTGGTGTGCTTTTTATTCTGAAGAAGTCTTGGTATTAACCAAGACGAAAGCGTTAAATAAATTTGTTTTCTGTGGTGTAGACTGGCTTATTTGGATTTAATTCTTGAAGAACTTTGGTTTTATGGACACTGCTTATTTTGTTGTATTTTCTGAAGTTTATATATATATATATATATATATATATATATATATATATATAGAGAGAGAGAGAGAGAGAGATTTTATATATATATATATATATATATATATATATATATATATATATATACATATATATATATATGCACACACACACACACACACACACACACACACACACACATGCATATATCTGTGTGTGTGTGTGTGTGTGTGTGTGTGTGTGTGTGTGTGTGTGTGAGTATAAATAAAATGATTCAATGTAACCCACACATTTAAAGGAAAAAAATACAAAATGGACTGGATGCGGAAAAAAATTGCATATACTTTTACATAATGGTGAAATAGCATAGACAAACTATTGCAAGGTAGCAAGATGCTGATTAACTGTGCAGGAGTAAAGTGGATCAGGAGCTCTAAATTGTCGATAGTTGTGAGTGTGTATATTTGTAATATGTAAGAAAGACCTGGCAACCTAATTGCATCTCCTCCCTTTGCCATGAAAACTTTGCGGGTAGTTGTGGCTGTCTACATGATCACTGTAGGAATCAGTTGTGCATCACAAGCAAGGAGCAACGCTGCCTGAGGGGGGTCATAATAACTAGGAAGTTCACTGGCGAACACACAGCAGGTCACATAATGATTAGGAGAGCGCCATGACAGACAAGCAACAGCATGAGCCAAGTAGTATGCCTGTGGTGTTCTAATGACTATAAGTATTCGCACATCCAGTGATGTGTCACTACAAGCATAGGTATTTACTCAACTATAGATTATTTGGAAAATTCTGTAATATTCTCATGTCACAAATAGGAAGGAAATGGGTGTATAGGGCAAGCAGATAGGGACAATAGCAAACAGAAGAATATACAGAACGATAAGAGGAAAGGAAAAATGGTATTGGGGTGGGTAAGCAAATGTGTATTGTGTGTGTACGTGTGTGTGTGTGTGTGTGTGTGTGTGTGTGTGTGTGTGTGTGTAGAGTATATATACATATATATATATATATATATATATATATATATATATATATATATATATATATATTTACCTGGAATAGTTGCACTTTTTATCTTTTCAAAAAGGGTAGAGACGGAAGGTAGCATGGGGAAGATGGGGGCAGAAAAAAGTGTATAGGCATGGCAGCAGGGGCAAACAGACCTACACAAAAGACAGACAAATACTAACAGGGAAGATGCTGACACAAATGGGGAGGGGAACAGAAACAAGAGGCACAAACATTGAAAGAGCAATTACCTGAGGAGGGAAATGATACATAAGGAAAGGAAAGGAAACATCACAATGGGGAAAAGGGTGAGGTGACACCTGAATGCCATGCTACATATTGCTACTGCTAACCAGAGGTCAGTTATGTTTGGGATCACCCTCATATCTGGGCTCAGCCACTGTTGTCTTTTTTGTCAGGGTCAAGCAGCTGTTCACCTCTAGCATTTACATGAGAGTCCACTTCAGACTGCCTGTGTGAGTGTCTACCTACTAGTCCACCATGGTCATCACTAAGCCTTTCATCTCCTGTTCCTGTCAGCTAACACCCTGGTACCCACTGATAATGTCTCTCTATGAGGACACTACATCACCTACAAGAAACAGACCACCACAGTGTATTAGTGAGCTCTCCAGGACACCTCTTTTTGGTTGACCTACAGCTCCCTGTAGAGACTAGGCCAGAGAGAGCTGGTGACACAGCAGGTGAAGGCAAGACAGGTTTACCTTATGATCACCACTGCAGCATCACATCCACTGTCTTCTTTTTTTTCTTTCGGCTGTTTCCATTATGGGTCGCCACAGCGGATCATCTGTTTCCATTTCTTCCTGTCCTCTGCATCTTACTCTGTCACACCAACCACCTGCATGTCCTCTCTCACCACATCCATAAACCTTAACTTAGGCCTTCCTCTTTTCGTCTTAGCTGGCAGCTTCACCTTAGCATCCTTTTCACAATATACCAAGCATCCCTCCTCAGCACATGTCCAAACCAATGTAATCTTGTATCTCTGACTTTGTCTCCAAACCGTCCACCCTGGGCTGACCCTCTAATATACTTATTCCTAATCCTGTCCACCCTCGTCACACCTAGTGCAAATCTTAATATCTTTAACTGTGCCACGTCCAGTTCTGACATCTGCCTTTTTGCAAATGCCACTGTCTCCAACCCATATAACATAGCTGGTCCCGCTACCCTCTTGTAGACCTTCCCTTTCACTCTTACTGGTACTTGTCTGTCACAAATCACTCCTGACACTCTTTTCCACCCACTCCATCCTGCCTGTACTCTCTTCTTCACCTCTCTTCCACACTCACCAGTACTCTGAACTGTTGATCCCAAGTATTTAAACTCATCCACCTTTGCCAACTCTACTCCCTGCATCCTCACCATTCCTCTATCCTCCCTCTCTTTCATAAGCATATATTCTGTCTGTCATAGCACCACATCCACTGTCATGGCCAACATTACATAAAATATGAATGTTAATGGAGAGAACCTAAATAACAAAGGACAAATTAAACAAAGAAGTAAAATGCACACCATGTGACAATACAGCCCCAGAAGAAGTAACTATGCTGCTATGTATGCAATGACAAAATAAAAACAATATAGGGGCCTGACACAAAGTACTACAGTACTGTGTGTGCCCCAAGGGGAAAAATTAAATGCCACTGAACCAACTATCCTTGTGTAGGGCATATAAGAGTTGGAAAAAGAATGCCCTTGAGTGACAGTGATGCTGAGCTGTTTAGAAGACCATGTCTAAAACCTGCTGGTTAAGCTCCTTCTAAACAGCATCCCACAATGAACCATTCAGTCCTTGCCATGTCTGCACTGCTACACATGCCCAAAGATAATATACATGAGACAACAAAAACTCAGTGATAATAACCTACCATGCCATAAGACAGCCACCATGAACCCTCATCCAACAGCCTGTCAGATGCTTGCCCATGGCATACCATGTATAACTGCACAGGCAGGGATAGGGGAATGACCAGTGTAAACATAAGGCATGGTAAAATGAATAAGGCACTATGTTGTAATGCCAAAAACTAAACATATTCAAAGCAGATGGTGACACCTGGACACCTGGTATGGTGTTGGAACACCCACCATCAGCACAGTCTGCTGCTCCATGCCATTGCATCTGTTAAGTGGGAGGATTGGCAACAGACCATTTCAGCCTGTAGTGATGATGTATGTGACACATAAAGCAGAGCTGTAAGCAGTGATTAAATAATAAGCAGTAATGCAAACATGCAGAAGAAAGCAGATGCCTAACAGGTATGGAGCTATAACAGTGATGTCATATGCTTATCTGACATCTGGATAATCTTGCTTTGTAGCCTCTGGCATATCAGTTGGCTTTCTTCTCTTTCATTAGGTGCTGAAAACAGAAAAGAAAAGAAAAGAAAAGAAAAGAAAAGAAAAGAAAAAAAATATCCACGATTCATAAGTTAACAAATATTCTTACATATGTATAAGCAACCATCCACCACAACTACTTACTGTAAAACTCTGGCTCCATCTCTCTAATCTTCCACTTCGCATTGACAAAGTAAATCATTGTGGCAAATCTTTGGGTCACAGTAATGATGCCAGCACTACTCACCAGTGCAGGTGATGCCCATGGCATCACTCACTGTCCTAGAACAGCAGTACCTAGCATCCTTTTTGTATTGGGGACTATCATAGGTGTTCCCTAACAAGTGCTCAAAGTAGGTCTAGTGCACAAGGAAGACAAATTTATCAGTCTTTTTCTAGCACCACGCATGAACAACCCAGAAGTCAGACCCCTCAGAATTCATGGCCACTTCACAGATTGCTAACTAGAGGAACATGATAGCAGAGTCCCTTCCCTGCTCATTGTGGGTATTATATGACATACATTGATGGGCAGCAGGGCAGTGAAAAGTAGCTCAATGCCACCGTATAACTGCACATTATCAACTCTGATGCCAGGGTGGGAAGAGGTTGGACTATACATTGGGTAGGTTGTATTGACCTGTACAAACCACATCAGTGTTCATGGATATGGCACACAACCCATGTGAGCCATGAAGCAACATAAAAGCCTGAAGTCCAGTGGAATTCATGGACCTGAGCATGCATGCACAAACCACTTTGCAGTCTTAATGTGTGGGCATAGGTAGGTATGAAATTCTTTTCACAATCTGGAACTGGTGCACATGGCTGTAAATGTGTAATTTGGAGACATGAATCTTAAATTGCCTCTTTAGCATAATTGCCAAATTATGAGCCCCAAAAATGTAAATATAAACATCTGCTGCCACTTCGCTGCTTATTGCATTAATAAATATTGTCAGGAATTACTAGTTAATCACACTGAAGATATCTGAATTACTATGTGTAAGTGAGAAGTGAAATACATCTACTGTTGTAAGAATACACAAGCAAGTAGTAAATGGGGAGAGTGAATCGACAACTGTAAGAATTTTTTGTTAGTTGTAGAAGGTTGTTCCACTGCTACCTGCTGACAGTGGGATGGTAAGTACATTAAAGATTGTGATGGATGTCTGCAAATTACAGAAGTGTAGAACCTCTGCTGGGATAAATGTACATAGGCTAGTGGCATGTGAGGAGATTGACTGGAAAAGTGTAATACTCTTGCTTTTGGCAGGAATACTCCTTATCCACCTGCTGACAGAGGAATGGGGACCACAGTGATGGTCACAGAGATGAATGAGCCAGGACAGAGCTTAGGACCAAGCTGTGGGACCATGATACACTGGATTATTTCCCCTGGCAGGTGGTGCAGATGGAAAAGGGCTTTGCTGAAATGTGTAACCATATAAATGGTCTGAATGGCTGAAAATCAGATCTTACAGGTACTGATTCCAAGATTGCAGTTTTTTGGAATGTTCCCTTTTCTCTGATGGAAACTATTAAGATTCAACCCTGGAAACTATTAAGATCCAACCTAACACTCTCATACATAGTGACTTCAACTTCCCCTCCTTCAACTGGGAAAACTACTCATGCACCAATGCACTGGCCCAACCCTACTTATACTTCATTAATTCCAATGCCTGGACCAGCTCATTCTTACCTTACCCCTACTAGAGGAAGCAACATCCTTGACCTGGTTATTACTAACATGGGCAATCATTGGTTTACACCAATAGACAATTCCTCCCTGGTTAGATCCGACCACAAACCAATCACCATGGAAATCCACATCTCACCCTCCCCACACACACACAAAGGTATCCACCATGAAAAATTTCTCCAAAGCTGACTTTGGACTCCTAAAAACAGAGGTGGTTCACTTCACGGCACCAATGCCAATGGAAAATAGATGCACGACTGCCGAATCATACACCAGTGCACTGTGCGAACACATACATAAATGCATGGAACGAGCCATACCCAACAGAACCAAGACGCTCTCCTCCAAAAAGGAAGGCAATCTGGTGGTCCCGTGCCATTAATAAACTCTACAACAGAAGGAATAAACTGTTGCAGGAAAAGGTGAATTCCTAAGACTGGAAAAACTCCCTTATTAGCCTCAACAAAAAGTTGAGATCCCCACATCAAAACCTCCAAAGTTAGCTATGAAGGCAGAATTGCAGCAGACACTAAAAACAACCTCAAAGCCTTCTATGGTTATATCAAGAATCTCCACGGCAATACCCAGATTTGCTCTGAGTTACTGCACAATGGTACCTCCTATAATGAGCCAACAGATATTGCCAGCATACTGGCTGACAGATTCAGTGCCAACTTTACTCCCCCGCCCAAAGGACCAATCTCAATACCGGAAGAATGCCAGGCACCCAGATGTACTGCAGCACAGGTTAAAGCTGCTTTGTCCAAGGCCAAGAATACAGCTTCCATGGGACCCACAAATAACCCTGGCTGTGTTCTACATGAATTACAAAGTGAACTGGCACCACATCTGTGTGCTCTGTTCACTCACAGCCTCACCTCAGGCTTTGCCCCTACCAAATGGAGCACTGCTACAGTCATCCCTCTCCATTAAGGAGGAGCAACTACAGACCCTGGAAATTATCTCACCATTAGCCTGAGAAGTCTGATATGTAAGGCTATGGAGCACACCATCATGGACCTAATTAACAAGGATATAGGGAATTTCCAAACTCTAGATCCCATGCAATTTGGTTTTGTGAAAGGTAGATCATACCTGCTCAACCTGGTTAACTTCTCTGAGTCAGTCACCAGTGCTGTGGATGAGGGTAAGGCAGTTCACATAGCCTACCTCAATCTGGCCAATGCCTTTGATACCATTCCTCACTCAGGAATTATTGATAAACTCATCAAACTAGGCATCAACCCCTATATTGTTAGGTGGGTTGCAAATTGGCTCACAGATAGAAACCACAGTGTGAAAGCAGCGGACTCTAAGTCAGATTGCCGACCAGTCACGAGTAGAGTCCCACAGGGATTGGACCTGGGTCATCTCCTGTTTGGCATGTACTTCTCAGAGGTCCATGCCAACATGGAGAGACTGCAAGCTGGGAGCCATTATTAACTAGCCAAGTGATGCAGACATCCTACAGAAAGGCCTCACTGAGACCAATGACTGGTGTCGAAATCATGGCCTTAAGCTTAATGCCAAAAAATGCGTTGTCATCTCCTTTGTGAAAAACTCATTTCCCACTAATTATCACATCGATGGGAGCCCACTGAACACTGAAGGTGTTATAAGAGATCTGGGGACACAGGTTGACACCAACCTCTCCATCGAACACCGCATTGCCACTGTGGTCAGAAAGTCCTTCTATGTGGCACATCTCATTACCAAGGGTTTTGCATCCAAAAAGAAAGAGGTCATCATTTCTCTCTACTCTTCCCTCATTAAACCAATCATAGAGTATAATGCCCCATTTGGCATGTACCTCACTAGACACCTGCAACAGCCAGAGAGGCCACAAAAGTACCTCACGAAGAGGATCCTAGGCCTTAAACACATCCTACATGGACAGACTCAAAAAAATCTAGCTATTCTCTGTCTCATATCGTCTAAGAGGCAATCTCTGCTTGACTTACAAAGCCATGTCTGACCCAGCTCTGTTAGAAATGCTACATCTAAAGAAATCCCAATCCCTCTGCACCACACACTCCAGAAACCTCAGCCTCATAAGCACAATCAGCAAAACATGCTGGAGGGACAGGTTCATAACCCAAAGACTGCCTATGCTCTGGAATAGACTTCTCATACATGTCAAGCAGAGCACCTCAATGGCCCTCTTCAAGAGAAATGGAAAATAGAAAGTTCACCCCAGGGATCACTCCAGTGGTTCTACTTGATAGAGGTACTGGGAACTAACGTCAGGGGGCACAATGCCAGGGCACTTCTATGGGCTAGGCTTGTAAAGGCTCCAGGGCCATTAGCCTAGTACACACCTATGAACCTATGAACCTATGTATGGCCATTCTGGAGTTGGTATAATAAGTTGGGGAGTATGGAGGGGCTTGCCCTTGGTAATAAAAAAGAAAAAAAAAAAAAAAACAAGTTTAAAACAGATTTTTGATAGTCACTCTTTTCCTGTATTTTATATCTTTTTTAACATGTCAGCACTCTGCATTACAAATCCCAACATTTCAATAGGGAGTCACTACAAAGCACAAAGTCTGTATCCGTTTCATATATGGCACATGACAGACAAGGTGGGGACGTGGGTTGAGAAGGTAAGCTGGATAACCAGTACAAGTCAGGAGTGAATATGTGGAGCACATGATCAGTGTACTTTCTTGGGAACAGGCATGTGTAGACTGCTGACAGGATACAAGTCACAACGCAGACTGCCCCAATGCTGTCCTTGGACTGCTATTGGGAAATGTCCTGTTATACTGGAGTTGGCAGACATGGCACCTTATACTGGTGCAGCTGCCACAAGACTGCATAACCAGTACAGATGGTGCTGTGCAAACTTTGTGCCTGCCCATGACCCTAGGTGTAGGTCGACATGTAAAGGCAGAAAGATGGTGCTTAAAGAGCTGTAGCACCTAAAGAAGTTCTAATAGGCAGAAACCAGTGTGCTATTAGAGGCTCCCCTTGAGTACAGGAAGGTGATATTCAGCACATATAAGAGCAACTGGGCCTTCTGGGAATGACATTGTGTGGTGGAATCTAGTTGCAGATATTAATGCCATCAGTGGCCACAATATGGCAGCCCATCAGGTCACTGTAGTAGTAATTGTATAAAAATAACCCACTTTAGTGTACTTTTACATAATAATACAAGTTGTTAAGTGCTTTCATCCCTTCTGGTACAGAGACGTTATCAAAATTGAACAAAGACAACTGAAACATCAGTATATACTATTCCCTCAGACATACTAAGCTCTTTTATTGGTTAAAAGAATTAATTAATTAATCAATCAACCTATCAAATGAAACAACTCACCACGTTAAATGGTGTGGAAGTTAAACAAATACAAACAAGGACAAAAATAAACCCTTACTATGCTTGTGAAAGTAAATAATCACTTAAATATTAAATATACATATAAATGTACATAAAATGTGTAATCTGTGTGTAAAAATATATATTTAAAACATCCTAAAACATCCTGAAAAGCATCTATATATGAAATGTATATCATGAATGAATACCTCACTGATGTCATAATTTCCCTGCCCTCATCTTTAGAACTGGAACTACTGACACATTTTTCTTTAACCTGGGTTAATCCATTTAACTTGTAGCAGAAAAGAGAAAAGTACTTAACAATTTGTGTTATTATGTAAAAGCAAATTAAAGTGGATTATTTTAATTAAATTCCTGGTGCTGTTTTTCTGGATACAGTGGGATTCTTCCACACATATTTTTTTCTGTTATTCTTCACTTGCTGTGTCAATGTTTAGCTGCCATTTCTCTTCTATAAACCCTCAGGTCAATTGTTGGTTCATAGGTATAATCTTTCATGCCCACAACAAGGCCCATGTCATTTCACAGGAGAGGAGGGCCATGGGTAGGGAGGCACTGTTGCAGCCCACCCTTGGGGCCATGAAGGAGTTCCTTGTTGCCGATGTCTGGGAAGGCTGAAAGGACCATGATGCCTCATGGATGTCTGGCTGTGAAAGCTGAATTGGATCGACCACTCCATGTCTGTGTTGTGAACTCTCTGGGCTGGTATTTCTTTATAGCAGTAACACATTTTAGTGGTGCACTTTCTCGAGAGTTCAGAGATGTTGGAACACTGCAATACTTTCTTTACATGCACATCCTGGATGCTAGCACAAAGGCATAAAACACACTGAACATTTGTTTACATTCTTTGCATAACTGTTATCTGTTCTGTTGATGCATCATGAGGAGGTGGGATTGTCACATGTTAACAGTGTTACACATGGCAGCTTATTTATCTGCTTTCACAGGTGTTGTGGTTATGGTGCACATATGGAACCAGGCATAACAAGTATCTGTGCTACATCAGACACCAACAATGATGGCAGCCTTATACTAGTACAACCTGAGGCATTATCTGTAACAATGACTGTTGAGGGAATAATGTAATCCATGTTGTGTGAGACAAGTATGTTGCCTGTAGAGCCTACAACATCTTTCCAGAGCCAGTGGAATGGGAGGTCATTCCCAGCACACCTACTCACAGAGCATCCAAATTCCCAGGCCATGCATCTGCAGTGGGCAGAACAGCTTCCAGAGAGCATGGGTACAAAGGTCAAAAGTGGCAGGTCAGTCATTGTCAATATCAAGATCTTGCTCACTGCTCAGAATGGCTGCCACAAGGCATTACTCAACAAATGCGCAGGGCTGTCACTACCATTATGGCAGTGTCAATGGGTGCGCTGTGCTCACTCCCTGTGTGATATCATATGTGATGGTATCTCCAAAATGATTCACATGGTTTACAGCACATGGGTGCCACTGTTGCAGCAATGGGGAGGTCTGCATCTATATGCCTGGGTCAACATGATTCCCATGGCTGTTGCCCATGTGATTCCACTATGGACACTCTCACAAAGTAGCTAGATTAAGGCTGTATAATGCTACCTCTTCCAAACCTCCCAGTAATGGTGTGCCTGGTGTAGCATTGTGCGTTGTTCATTGAGGACATAGTCCACATTGTCTGGAACATTGTATGAGCAGGCAGTGGTGGTCTTGGGGTTCACTTTTGTTCTTGCTGGTGGGTGTTGGTGCCAGTGCCATTCCTATGAGGTAATGCACACATGGCCAGGGATGTTAATAGTCTGCATCATTCTGCCAGAGATCTCAACACACCTGCACCACACTGATGCATACAACCATATCTGCATGAGCTTTGCCCCTTGGAAGCCAATCTGAGCAAATGTTCACTGTATCTGGACACCTATCCCACTAAAAAAGCACTACTACCTCATTACACCTTTCCCATTCATATTATACACTCCCTTCCACAGCCTTAGCCCTTCCCATTTCACCACTTTACTAGTTGCCAATCCTTGTCAGTGTGCCTCTCCCCACCTGTACATATGATAACAGCTGTGCAATGGCATCACTGCTGTGTTATATGGATAGATGATGTCCAATGCTCAGATGAAAATTGACAAGTAGTAGAAGACCTTGGAATTCTTGCAGATGACAAATTTTCATTTGACATCTATAAAACCACTACTATCCAAAAATTTTACAAAGCATATGGAGTTATCTACCTAATCCTCCAGGAGGTTGAAAGCCATGCCAGAGCAATAATTGTCCTCCTTTGTACAGCTCTTTTCAGGTGAATTACAGAATGCAGTACAGACCCTGGAAACTACAGCCCCATAAGTCTCACTAGTCTTATATGTAAAGCCATGGAAAGAATTATAATGGAAATTATCGATAGTGATATAGTAAACCTCCAGGCACCGGATCCAACCCAGTTTGGTTTTGTCAATGCAGGTCATGCTTACTCAACTTGGTGGGCTTCTTTGAGAAGGTCACCAAAGCAATGGATGAGGGTAAAATGGTTCATACTGTCTACCTTAACCTGGCCAAGGCTTTTGACACAATACTCCAAGCGAGCATCATTGACAATCTCAAGAGGTTAGGTACAAACCCGTATGTCACCCACTGGATAGGGAACTGGCTCTTGGACAGGACCCAGGAAGTTAGAATTGGGGAGTGCACCTCTACAAAGAGGCCAGTCACAAGTGGAGTTCATCAGGGATCAGTCCTTGGACCCCTCTTTTTTGGCATTTACTTCTATGAAGTCAAGGCCAATATCAGTGGTCTCTGGGTGACTAAATGTGCAGATGATTGCAAGTTAGGAGCTGTCATTGAATCCTACACTGATACAAATGTTCTCCCGGAAGGGCTGACACAGACAAACAGCTGGTGTCAGAGCTATGGACTAAAATTAAATGCCAAGAAATGCTTAATAGTATCCTTAGTGAAGTCATGCACCCCTGGTAACTATCATATTGATAGCACACCGTTAGAGTTGATGCAGTAGTGAGAGACTTAGGGGCACACATAAATAATGATCTAGCCTTTGACCATCATGTATCTATAGTAGTGAGGAAATCATTCTATGTTACACAACTTAGAAACAAAGGTATGGAATCTAATTCCAAGGAAGTCATTGTTCCACTGTATTCGGCATTCATCAGACCTGTCACTGAGTACAGTGCCCCCTTTGACATGTACCTAACCAGGCATATCCAACAACTGGAACATTGGCAGAGGTTCCTCATCAAAAGAATAAAGGACGTAAGTAAAATGTCCTTTGCAGACTGCCTCAATGCCCTATCCCTGTATTCTGTCTCCTACAGGCTTTTGAGGAGAGATCAATGCCTGTCATACAGTACATTATCAGACCCCACTCTGATATACCATCTGCATATCCACAAAACAAACAGAAGCAGAAGTACCCATTCTAAAGACTAAAACATTGCCTGTGATATAAATAGGACCTGTTAGAGAGACAGGTACGTATCCCAGAGACTATCCCATCTCTGGAACAGGCTCCCCTTCCATGTGAAGCAGAGTTCCTCCCTAACCTAATTCAAGTGCACCTTGGACAATTGAACAGGAAGCAGGAAATTCATCCCTGGTTTAGCACCTATGTCTCTAAAGATCACAGGCAATCTATAAATGATAAATCTCCCATGCCCCTGCTTGTTATATCTCCCAAGCACCTATGTACACTTATCAAGGGTATCAGAACTTGTCACAGATTTGGGATGCATGGCTAGGCTTAAAAAGGCCATTGTAGTTATTAGCCTAGTAAACACCTATAAACGTATGAACCTATGAACCTACTGTATAATCTACTCATAGGCTTTTTATTGTAATTGGAGAAGGAACCAATATTCCTCATAAAGTAAATCAAAGGGCTTTAAGGCTAGTCTTATAACAAAATAACACAGCAGCTCTCTCTTCTGTGTATCTTGTTGCATTCATAGGAAGGTCTATGGCTAACATAGAGAATATTAAATATGCCATTACTGTTTGAAGCTCTTTGGTTGGAATACCCCCTTCCCTGTGATTTGTACACAAGAGGAACCTCAGCCTTAGTGAAAACTAACATCAACCATATCATGAAACATGACAGGTTCATATCTCATCGGTTTTCATACCTGTAAAATAAACTTCCCTTCTCAGTTAAATTCAGCTCATCAATTCATAACCTTCATGGAGGAATTGAATGATTACAGAGCTACCTGGAAATTCCAATGTGGGATCCAGGGTATCAGACTTCTTAATGGCCAATTAGGCTTTGAGGTTGCTTACCAACCTATGAACCTGTGAACCGCACCACTTCCCATTTTGGACCTGTGCTCATATCTCTCCAACTTATAGCACAAGAAATCTGGACAGAGTCAAAATTAATGGGGGGACAAAGGCCCAAAACTAGGAAAAAATTTTAAATATTACTTGCATAATCTTAGAAAGTTACTAGAATAAAAAGTTTTCTGTTACCGTGCATTTTCTGAAGGATATGAAGACTTAAACTTAAATAGCTGTCATTATTTAATGAAGTCAGTCCTTACTGATTTGCCAGAAAACCACATATTTTATGGGGTACAGACCTATAATATGAGGCAAAATCTGGACTTTCTACAAAAATCTGGGCATTTGAGAGCTAGGCCTGTGTTTATGCAGGGTCTATTGTTCCCAATTAAAGCCAGTTTCTCTGCTGTAGTTGATACTTTTTCATTTAACCTTTGTGGAATAAAATCATATGCTTCAGTTCAAGTTGCTTGAAAAATCTTGAGGAACACCCCTTGCAGGACACTTCCTGGATGTGGGCCTTAAAATAATGTATATAGGCTAATCATCAGCATGAAATATTTTAAAAGTCTGAGGGCTAGATGTACAGCATGGAAGTATGCTGAGTAATTCTAATGGCTGCTATAACTGAGTAAGACTGTGTAAGTCCAACAACACTGCTGATAATGTCTCAAAAAGCCTCCTTAAATGATTGTAGAATTTTAGCAAATTTTGTGTTTCAAAATGCCATTGAATTTGGATATTGCTTGCATATAACTCCATGGTGCACTGCATGTCTATTAATTGTTTTCTGCTAATACAACATACAATGTGTCTTGATGCACAAAGAAATCCAGCTGGTGGGAGCTTACTGGGCTACATGGTATAGAGAAATTCCATTCTCCATACAGCCTTTCACAGCAAATGTAGCTTTCACAGAATGCTGAAAATAAATGTAAGCTGTGGCATAAATTTTGCTTGACAGTTAACTTTGACAATTGTAGCCCTTGGCTACTAAGTTAACTGCATGCAAGACATGTAAGCATAATGGTGGCAACACAGTGTTGCTTAACTTTGCAAAGACAAAACTGGGATTTATGACGACATGCTGTAATAAGTAACTGTAATCCTACCAGTTCTTCTATAATTTGCCTAACTGAATTCTTGGCTGGAAGCTTCACTTAGATAATGGTATGCTGATTTGGTATCCATTGTCATGTGGCATTCAAAGTAATCAACATTTTTACTATCATTCTTATGGTATTGCATAAGATTTTTGCAAAGGTCTCAAGAATTTATCTGCAAGAATGTGTCTTTTAAACTGGTATCATTTGAATAAAACTGAAGTGTAAGTTCTTGGTTTGCATCCTGATGGTGTGGTAAATGACTATTAAAATAGACTCTGATCTCAACATCAGAATTTCTTAGTTTCATCACTTTTGGTACTTTGCCTCAAGCTGCATTTGATGGCAACACAGTATGTCCACGAATAAGATGATGAAAACATGGTTGGGGCTGCAGAAACAAAACAATGCACCCCTCAAGATCCCCAGTATTTTCTACAGATGAAAAATCTAAAAACTGCATATAAATAGTCACATAGGATAAACAGTGGCTGAAAAGCTGAAACAAATATAAATAAAAAGAAAACAGACATCAAAGCACAGCAGGGTAACTAAAATACAATAATGAACTTTATTCAAACTGATGAGAGCTTTCATGTTCTAAACGCTTCTTCAGACCAACTAAAAAATTAATTAAAATTAACTTCACTTAAATAGTAACAGTTCAAAGCTAAAGCATCCAATCAGATACAAAATATCATCATCATTTCTGTTATGGACTATCTCAGAAGCTTCATCAGCCAATCAAGGGACAAAAACTCTAACAATTCAAATCACTACCTATAAAATAAACAAAGCATATAAATGCCTGCAGAGTAAAATGCATCATAAAACATCAAACTTTCAAAGCATCCTGCAACATAAAAACAGACACAATGTATAAACTACTTAAGAAGACATCTTGATTTTAATTCTGGCTTTAACGGTACATGTTCATTATGGCCCGATCCTCTGCCAGCTCTTAAAAAAAATAATCCAACAAGACTCAGACCTCTCTGTTGTATTACCAAAATCACATAAATGTCCTACAATAAACAGCTTATCAATAACAAAAAATCTAAAATGGTGTATGCCACCCTTCTCGACAACATGTTTAACAAGAGCATCAGTCTTATTACCTTTCTTAATATGATACTAGTGTTCACTCATCCTCTGTCTCAAAGATCTATTCATTTTGCCAATATAAAAACATTTGCACAATACATAGTAAGTCAAATAAACAAGGTCCGTGGTGCGACAATCTACCCTTTTGATTTTGTCATTTGATTGATAGTACAAATTATTTTAAACATCCAGATACAGGGGTTGAATATACCTTTAAGATTAGAGCAGATTGTCTCACCATGGACCTTGTTTATTTGGCTTACTGTGTATTGTGCAAATGTTTTTATATTGGTGAAATGAACAGATCTTTGAGACAGATGACAAGTGAAGACTTGTATCATATTAAGAAAGGTAATAAGAGTAATGCTCTTGATAAACATGTTGTCGAGAAGGGTAGCATACACCATTTTAGGTTTTTAGTTATTGATAGGCTGTTTACTGTAGGATGTTTAGAAGATTTTGGTAATGCAACAGAGAGGTCCGTGTCCTGTTGAATTATTGTTTTAAGAGCTGACAGAGGATCATGCCTGAAAGAACATGTACTGTTAAAGCCAGTATTAAAATCAAGATGGCTTCTTAAGTAGTTTATACAGTCTATCTGTTTTTATGTTGCAGGATGCTTTGAAAGCTTGATGTTTTATGATGTATTTTAGAGTATTAACTCTGCAGGTATTTTTCTGCTTTGTTTATTTTATAGGTAGTGATTTGAGTTTTTAGAGTTTTTGTCACTTGATTGGCCGATGTAGCTTATGAGATAGTCTGTAACAGAAATTATGTTGATATTTTGTATCTGATTGGATGCTTTAGCTTTGAATTGTTACTATTTAAATTGTGTTGATACACTATAATGGAACCAAAGAACACATACAAGTTCAGATATTAAATAATAACTTGGATATTACGAATGTATATACTGTCTATATAACTGTGGAATTAACAATGAAAGCATCTATGTACATAGTGTAAATAGATATGTTGTATGACCTATATCCTGTGGTATTTGACATCAATGTATAACATATGTATATGTGTATATGTATGTATGTATATATGTGTGTATGTATGTATGTATGTATATATATATATATATATATATATATATATATATATATATATATATATATATATATATATATATATATATATATATATATGTGTGTATGTATGTGCATGTATGTATGTATGTATATATATATATATATATATATATATATATATATATATATATATATATACATATATAGATATATATATATATATATGCACACGGTCATGTTGTAAGATGGTTTTTATTTGTGACATTTATTAATGTAAAAATAAAAATAAAAATTATTGAAAAAAAAATAAAATAATTAAAATCAACACAATTTAAATAGTAACAATTCAAAGCTAAAGCATCCAATCAGATACAAAATATCAACATAATTTCTGTTACAGACTATCTCATAAGTTACATCGGCCAATCAAGTGGCAAAAACTCTAAAAACTCAAATCACTACCTATAAAATAAACAAAGCAGAAAAATACCTGCAGAGTTAATACTCTAAAATACATCATAAAACATCAATTATTTTTTAGTTGGTCTGAAGAACGTTTATAATGCGAAAACTCTCACCAGTTTGAATAAAGTTCACTATTGCCTTGTATATTTGATTCTTGCTTTTTAGTTACCCTGCCATGTCTTGGTGTTTATTTTCTTTTTATTTATAGATGAAAAATCTAAAAAAATTCTACATCAATTGTCAGAAGCAGACTGTTTCATAAAATTGTATGGCGAAGGTAGGAGTAATTTACTCTACAGTGATCATTGGTTTAAGTAGTATAGAATTGCATTCTTAGAGACCATTTCAGTGGCTAAAGCACCTCAGGCAAGAACCCACAAACTTTCTGATTTAATTGCAACAGCAAAAAAGTAAAATTTCCCTGGCATGTACCTCTATATGCAGATTGCAGGCTATCATCAAAGAGTTTAAAATTCTGTTCACAGCATAAACCCCTTTTGTGACCTCTTATTAAGCATATCAAATATGGAAAATCATAATCAAGTGTTTCTTAAGCTGAAACTTATGAGTAGGGTCACTGAAATGTTAAAATCAACAACT
This sequence comes from Protopterus annectens, assembly GCF_019279795.1. Classification (NCBI taxonomy): domain Eukaryota; kingdom Metazoa; phylum Chordata; order Ceratodontiformes; family Protopteridae; genus Protopterus; species Protopterus annectens. The sequence goes on from NC_056730.1 coordinate 617,446,856, forward strand.
TTCTCACTAGAGGGTAGTTCTTGCTATGATAATATTACCATCCATGGTCTTGGAGAACAGTATACACAGGAAAAGCTAAACCAGACCATAATTAATATCTTCACATATGTTGATAGTCCAGCCTCAGTTTTGCCCACCTATTTTCTGAACTGGACTCTTAGATTGCTGGGACCTGTACAGCTTCACAGTCTCATACCCCATGACATTTATATTAAATTTGTACATACAGCAGATGTACCCAGAGTTAGAATGGTGATGAACAGAAAATAATTCATCGTATGCAATGGATGCAAAGTAGAACTTGGACCAGACCTGCCCCAAAAGGTAAGGGCTATGAAAACAAAAATGACACAGACATGGAACAATTCATTCAGAAAGAGATTTGTTTCACAAGGTCATATATCACAGCAATATCTTTCTCCTGAAAGGACAGAAAGTGCAAAACTGCGAACAGGTTTCACAGGTGTGCAGTATTCTCATTAAATCTGTTTGATATTAAGGGGTAATAACTTAGATGGGGATTCTATTGTGAAAAAGTGTTTTCATGATTCTAAAAGTAAATGTAAGAGCTGTTTATACATCAATAACAACATGACTGTATGTACATGATAGGGACATTATTACATCCATGCAAGATATTGCAATTGTTCAAATTATATCTGTACTAATTTGCATCTGCTTAATTATTCCAGTTAATAATATGAGGATAAAGGCAGATTAGGATCTGTAGCATATTTCGTACTACATGGCCAGTGTTTGGTCATTACACTGTTTCTATACCTAGATCTTCCTGATGCTTTTGCTGTGGGTGAATAAGTTTTATTGCACCATGTAGGGCATGTTTATGTGATATAATTGTCTACCAAGATGCATACCTCTCAACTCTTTAGATTTTCACAGAATGTCCACAATTTTGTCTCATATTTTGGTCTTTTTCTCATGACATTTGTGTTTTTTTAACAAATCACTGAGGTTTGAAATCATTAAATAATGACACAAATTTGTGTTCCAAACATCATATCCTTCAGGCAAATGCATGCCAAATTAAATCTTTTTAAATCCTGTTATTCTAGCAACTTTCTAAATTTATAAAAGCAATATTTAAAATCTGCCCCTATTTTTGGACCTTTGTCTCCCATTATGTTAGGCTTTGTCCAGATTAAGGGTTAAGAAGTTAAGAGGTAAACCAAGATGGTATCCATTTCATTCTTTGTCATTCTTATTTGCATACCCAAGTAAATGTATTCTATATGGCAGGACACTACGTTTGATTGTCTACGTTTCTTTCTGCCCATGTCTTAGTATATGATGTTAATTATGAGCCACAAACCAAGCAACACGAATATAATAAAATACCATAATGAAGACCAGATAACCCACTTTAATAAAAGCAGTTAAACTCTTCCAAAAAGCCTTCCAGGAGTAAAATGCTATAAAAGACACTTGCCTTATATACAAAAAACATGCCCTTAAACAATTACAAAGAAATTAATCATTCAATTAAATACAATTATATTAAATATTTTCAGCAGCATTCTGTATTAAGCCATCTGGGGTCAATGTAGATTATTTTAAAATAAATGGAGCTTCTTTACACAACAGTTTTCTTGTCACATTCCCACCTTTCTTTCTGCCCATGTCCTAGTATATGATTTTAATGTAGGAACACTGACATTTATTCAGCTCTGGATTTGGTTTGAATTTCTTGTTACTGTATCTAATGAAAATCTCAGTGACCTGATTATGCTGTATTCTGAAACAAACACGAAGAGGCCAGCAAGTAGTATTCTGACCTTGGTGGACTACTAACATCCTGATTTGAATCTTTATGCTTCTTATGTTTACTTTCAGATATCTATAAGTAAAATACTTTGAAATCCAGCATTGCTCATTTTCATCACATACTATTAATGGTCATGGACACTTGTGCTTGGCTATATGTTGCAGACAATTGAATCAGTAGTGCCTGTGCATCCGGTAACTTTAAATACAGACTTTCTGTTTTTCTGTAAATCTGAGATAAAATTCAACTGGATATGACTTCCTTTCTTTCTTGAACTTTGACCTTATCGTCCTCATTTATTCTGGAATAAAACTCAGTCAGGAAAGACTACCTGACTTTTCTTGTTCCAAACAAAACATTAAAATATGACTTGTATAACTGTAGTGCTGGTCACTACTTGAGCCATTTGACAAAGTAATGAGCAATGCATTGGTCTTGATTAACTTTAAGAAGGGATGATCCAGTCTTGGTTTTACATGCCATGTTTTTGTGAGCAGCGAACAATCTCATTCAGTAATGTGAATACAAGTTACTTTATTCCCTTGTAATTACAACATTACATTTAACATTTTATACGCCAGTATATTTCTAACTGACAACTGCATCACTATTTGACTAAAGAAGTAAATCTCAAGTATATCAGATACACATTAATGTGGCAATGTTACTTATAACCAGTTACTTGCAGTTTCACCATGACTGTGTGATGCAGTTCCATAAACTTAGACAACCTGCATTTCAGTACAAAATTAAAATATATTTTAATAATGTTTTCATGGCACAAGATAAAGGCTGTCTCTCCTACTGTATTGTGGACATGTAGGTTTCAGGCATACCTTTAATATATATTACTTAAGTGGATAAGCATTATAGGTGACACTTTTGAATCTCAGCAATTAGCATAAAATGGCACCTATTGAAATGTCTTTTGCTTCTCTTCCCCTGTTATTAAGACAATCCCATTATTATATTAACTGCTAAATGTTTTTCCATTAATCTTCTCATGTAGTGACTGAAGATGACTTGATGATTGCTGAAAGAGATGAACTGAAGGATTATGATGGAGGTTGTGCTGTTGTATTAGAACAAGTTATGGTAACATAGTTTAATGTCACGGAACAAGGCACTCCATAGATTTCATTATATGTGCATGTTCTTATTTGAAGCTCATGTAATGTTCTGAATCACCCGTGGTCCTGTCTTCCTTTCCTTAAAATGTATTAAACGTGTCTACCCAATTAGTGTGCAAATGAAGGAATTTCATGTTATTGTCTGACATGGTAATCAGTCATGAGATCTATAATGGATATTTAAGTTAATTTGAATATTCCCTAAATGCTTTTTTTGGTTCATATTAAGTATTTCTTGACACACTATGGTGATTTTAACAAGTGTAGGAAATTTTTCTCTGATTAATCTACACAGAGGTGGATATCTTTGGTCTGGAAGTGGTCTGAAAGTGAATGTTTGATGTAGGTGATGCTCCACCTTTAAGACTTTCTAATTGTATAAGAATTGCTGATGCTATTATAAGCAATGATGTCCATGTGTGACCAGGGAAGAGAATAGTTGACTTTGGCATATATTGTTTACTGATTATGTGTAGTTTATTTTCTCTTTCTATACTGCTTCATTGTTTGGATTATTCTTAATAAGTCAACATGATTTTGTAATACTTGTTTATCATGTTTTGCTTATACAGTACTTATTTATTTATTTATTTATTTATTTTATTTTACACTTGTTGACCGGGATTGTCCGACTGAGCTGAAGAGCCCTTTTTCAGCGGAGGCCTGGGGAGAAAAGCTCCAACATATTATACAATTTTCATTATAAATTAGCATTAAACAGCAATGTTAAATGATTATTACAAGGCATTAAGTAGCAATACAATGTTATACAGTGTCAATAATCAGGAGTATATTATAACTATTTCAAGATATATAAAAAGAAATATGTCATTAAGATGAGTATAGTTTTTGGGGTAAGTGGTTACAAAAACCCAGTTTTATCATGATGTAGTTGCAAGAAGGCAAGACAATTACAATAGAATATTTCTCTGAGGCAATATGCTTAATAGATTTTAGAAGGCAGTAGAAAGAGGAGTCAAGGAAGATTAAAGAGAGCTAGTGAAAAGAGTGAGTTAAGGGCAGAAAGTAGATCAAGGTATGAGAAGTAGGGGATGTTAAGGAGGGAGAGTGCAGTGGCAGGACCGGTGACTTTTTAAGTGCTCTTTGGTGGCTGTCTTAAATTGTTTAGGATGTATAAGGGTCCTGATTTCTAGTGGGAGCCTATTCCAGGCAATAGTGGGGTGATAGCGGTACATGTTGCATCCAAATTTAGACTTGGGTTTGTAGATTTGTAGTAGGTCTTGGTTAGAGCTTCGGAGAGGTCTGGAGGGAGAATAATGGGAGATGAGATACTTAATTGTTAATAACTTATCTCAAGCATTATGCTGAAGATTTGTACGTACAACTGAATTTATTTAGTTGTATCACAATGTGCTCCTGCCACTATATAAAAGTCAGCTAATTTGGGGATTAGAATGTAGAACCAATTTAAGATTAGGGCTGTAACTTCCTAGACAGACATGTTTAGATTAGTAGAAGACTAATGTTATAATTCATTGTACAACTTGACTGGAAAGAACTCTCTTTGCTGGATGAAAGTGTGACTTATATTATTACCTTGGGATGATACAGGGTTTAAAATGTCGATAACTACAATTGATATACTGTGTATATTTGATTATTATTCATGTGGCATGAATGTGGTATTATTCATGTTATTAAAATCTCTTCTTCTTGATAATCCTAAGGATTAAGAATTAATCATCATATTATGCCTGATACCATGCTACTTTTGTTATGTGCCATACACAGGTCAGATAACAATAGAGTAGAGCAGCACTAGTAAGTCATACTCCAGAGCAGCTCTTGCCTATTGCTACAATTTGCAGCAAACAGCTTGCTACATCTTATACAAAGCACCAGAAATTCAGTATCAGCATGCATTTATGAACACTGATACTACACTTGCAACAGATTAGTATCAATTAATTCTACCCCCCCCCAACACCCTTACCCCATCTTAATTATGTCTCTGTCTTAGGTGGATTAATACTTCTGCTAGGGTGCTGTAAATATGTTTAATGAGTTTAGAGGGATGCAGTGTCATTATGTTCTCTATTCAATAACGTAGAATTAGATTCATTAACTAATTATAAAACCCTCCAAATTTTTACAACTCTCATGAAATGTTATCATCTTGTTGACCTCTATAGAGCTCTTTTTTCAGTAGGAATGGATTTCATTGTTTTCACTCCATTTCTTAAAACATGATCTAGGATGAATATTTTTAAATTCTAAATCTTGGAAACACTTTCATATGAAGTATAAATTTGAATCAAAGTCATTTTCAGATCAATGACTAATTTATCTTAAAATAAATCTGTAAGGGTCACAATTTGAAAGATTTAGTTAACGTGTTAACCCTGAATGTCTGAGGAGACTTTAATTAATGGGGAAATCTTCCAAATGTTTAAAATGTATTTGAGAGTGATCTAGATAGTGACTGATAGTCTGATATTAGATTAAGGTGGATTCTGATTAGAAAAGTGGCATTTAAAAAAAATAAGATCTCTGACATATAAAACTCAATGTCTAATTTAGATACAGACTGAAAAGAAATTTGATATAGAAAAATACTCTGACATGATGATGATACAAACTGAAATGAAACATCAAACCAATCAATATCTGAGAGTATGGCAGCAAATATGCAGAATGGACACATATCCTATCTAAAATACCTACTTGTTAATATCATGAAGCTATGTGTTTCCAAATTCCCACATCAAAAGTGAATTTGTTAAAAATTATATAGATAACATAAAAACCTAAAGACAGAGCCTTCAAACATGGTAATAGTTTTACCAAATATATTTCTATCCTGGAAATAATGCAAACATTTGCATCTTAAATATTATTTAAAACTTCTGGCCCAACTGGTTTCAATACATCTTTTATACAGGAAATATAACACTTAGTTACTTGTAATCCTTCATATGATCTTGTTTTGATTAGCAACAAGGAATTCACTGATAAGCATTGAAATCAATTTCATGCTATTTGCATTCTGAAACTAAATTCCTACCTTCTGTTAATTAAAAAACTATCATTCTCTGTCTTTAAAAGAATGTAGATATTAAATTATTTGTCGTAATGTAACTTAAACCTTTTAAATTTGTAGCTGACTGCATTATCTTTAGGTTCCAATCTGATTTTGACAAGGAAAGGCAAATTCAAGATAATAATCATATGGTAGAATTTTCTTTTATTTCATAACCATAAATTTAGCATTTGGTAATAGTTTTAGCCTTTAATGATAGTAAGGTCTTCAATAAGGTTCATATTCTACTTTCTGAACACTACTAAAAATATAAATTAAAAAATAAAACACCTTTTCCTTAAATAACAAGAGAGTTGAACCATGTGGGAATAACTTTGGAAAGAAAATAATTAATATTACATCATTTGCTGATAATATCTTTCTATACTTCAATAGCCTTAACAAGCTATACCTAATGTCTTGAAAATCGTAGATGACTATAGTAAACCCTCAAACCTGCAAATCAAACACTGACAAATCAAATCTATTCTCCTACACATTTGTAGATCTTGAAGATTATGAAAATCTTAAAGCCAAGATTAATATCTTATTAAATCAGCTCAAATAATCAGGTATAAAAAACAAACTGAATGGGACATATTTTCATGTACTAATACATGCTGTACAACAGATACCAGTAAAATAACCCTGAGACTTGGACTAAATTCAAATGAAATCTGTTGGTGGCAGTTTGAAGAACTAAGATAAATATCATTCCAAGACTATTTATTCGCTCTCTATTGAAATATCAACACTCACAATGCCAAATGCCAACATGCTATAAAAAAAGACCAAAAAACTAGAGAGGAGCAAATCTCTAAAATCGCTGTTCTCCTTAAAATTTCTTTTTGCATAGGGGCAAGCCCCACTGCACCCCTACAACTCCCAAACTTATATATACCAATTCCAAGATTTCTGTACCTCAGAGAAAAAGGAATATTCTCAGAAATGGCATCTCAGACTTTTTATATGTCAGTCTAATCCTTCAGTCATTCTGTCTCCATATTTCGGGACTCATTCAAGTGGGTCATGACATTTCAAATGGTTACCCTATTTATTTCTGCCCTAATACAATTAATTTTTTTCAGCGTGTTTTAAAAGGATAAACATCCTTTCTGTAATCCTCCACTGGAATAACAAAATTCCAAATATAAGCATGGGAAACAAAGAATAAGGAATGACTAAAAAATCCAAACATTATATTACTCTATAGTTCTGCTATAGTCATTTATCTGCCAACAATTACAGAGCTATATGAACCAAATCTGTTTAATAGACTAATTTGGATAATGCACTAAAATCACAAATTAAATCTTTAAATCACTCCTATACTTATCATCTTCTTTCTTAACAGAAGTTCTAAAGAATTTACATAACTGCCCTCTTACTTAAAATGTTTGATTATAGTCATGCACTGATAATTAGAAATGCTGAATGTATTAAATGGATTGATTCAATAGCAGCCGCTTTTAGATAATATTAATATTCTTATTAATAATGAACTATTTAAAACATAATTTTCCAATGTTATCAGGTATATGCATTTGTAATCTACTAGAAAATAATTAATTTCAAACTAGACAATGTTGGAGAAGTATTCATTTAATTTGGAAGAAATTACCACTATAAAACTGTCTCTTTATTCAGTTATGACAAAGATAAATGTAATGTAATTGCTTCCTAGCTAAAGTATTAAATAAGAAAAGGTCAATAAGATTTCATGTGAACAGTGACTTAACTTTTAACCAGCATGTGTCTATTGTTGTAAAAATAGTCCTTCTATATTACAAAGGAATTGTGTATAGATCTAGGGATTCATTGGCCCCTTCACTTAACCCTAATTAGGCCAATAATTGAATATAATGCTCCCTTTGGCATGTGATTTAGATCCACATATGAGAAAATGAAAATTTACCCAGGACTATTCCCTGTACCACTAAAGGACAGAGGTAGCTCCTAAATGTTTTATCCCCTCACATTATCTATGGTATGATACAAGTTGTTCATATTAGGGATAATGCATAATTATTTACCATGGAATGGATAAGGCCAATATATAACCAAATGGGATAGGATATTTCAAGCACAAAAATGGAAATTAAGGGTTGGGAGGTTGGCATAATGGTTTAGGTGTTTACCTTATAAATGCAAGGTGCAGGGTTTGATTCTCACATGGGATCATTGGCTTGGCTTAACGGTTTGATTCCTACATGGGTAAATGGCTTGGCTTAACATGGCCCACAAAGGCAGTTAGCTAAGTATTGACCTACGAAAGCTGCTTCCATTAGCTGATCATATTTGAAAGAGCAGCCTTCATATTATTTGTATATTTCACTTATAGTATTTGAATATCTAACAGTATATCTTATATAGTTGTAAGGAAAACAATATCTGGAATAAAAAAATCAAATTTAATGTAATGTCAATCACTTTTTGATCTTTAACAGCACTGTGATTTTTTTTTACTAAAATTCCAGTCTTAGGAAATATGTACAAAACAAGACTATGAATAATTCTCTGAAAAGTAGTGTGTTTTACCATTCATATTTGACTGGATTATTGCTGGCATCAGTTTCTTAAAAAAAAAAAAAACATGAAACATTCAAATATCTATGTATTCTACAGCTTGTTGTCTGTTATAGGAAGTAATGCCCAAATCCCTGTTACTTATATGAAGACATCCTTACTTTTGGAGAACTTGGAAAAAGTTGAAGGGAAAACACCTAGGTTTTATGACAACATCATGAGATTTTCCTTCCTGCAAAACATCTAGTCTACATTCGTGGGGGTGTATATTACGTTATCAAACTTTTAAAAGTCCGAATGTCATATGGTTGACACCATATGATCAAACTTTTAAAAGTTTGAATGTTTCAACAGAGATCTCCGTACAGTGCGGAATGGGAAGATTTCCTTTTCCTGCACTGTAGTGCGATCTCAGATATGGCATATTTAAAGAGTAGGGGTGTGGGGGGGGGGGCAGGGTGGTTTGCTCCCCCGCTTAAAATGGTTGGGTAGTTTTTTTTCTGTTGTTTATTTTTTTTTAGCTTTGTGAACTTTTAAAAGTTGGATCATATGGGTTCGACCATATGACGTTCAAACTTTTAAAGATTCGATAAAGTAATATACATCCCATTCATGGAATTATGCCCCGATACTATGCAAAGCTGGCACATTCAACCCCATTTTATTAGTTCAATTCCCTCATGATGTGGTAAGAAACAGCAAGCAACATGAGTAGTAGAAACACAGCATGAATCTGTATGAATCAAATAGGTGTTACATTTGCTAGCCTATTACAATGAAATCATCAGTAAGCCATGTTTTTAATATTCCTGCATTAATTCATCATTTAAGCCATAAACTATATGAGTGAAGCACATTTCTTACAAAGTTGCTGCAGGTTGTGCTGTACCATTTTATTTAATCAACATTTGTTTACTGTCAAAGTCCAACATGAAATGAGTTAATTTTCAGTGAGAGCCCTGGGAGAAATGCTCCAGATGCATGTCTTTGCAATGTGTGAGAAAACTCACATGAATGCAGGGAGGACATGCAGACTCTGCACAGAAGGCACCCCAGCCAAGAATCAAATCGGCAAACCTCTTGCTGTGAGGTGACAATGCAAGCCACTGCATCATTGAGCCATCCATTTTCAACCTAGTGTCTGTTTATCAAGACAGTGTGCTTAAAAGATAAACTTGCGATACCTCAGAGTTGTATGCTGAGACAGACTGTTCTGGAGAATGGTGAACAGAGTATGTATGATTAGAATCCTGCTGAGCATGGAGCCATCTTTAAATTTCTAGTCTCCCACAAGAACACAAGTGCTCTTCAGCAATTGCATTCTCCTTGCTGAGCACACTCAAGCAAATCTGCAGTCTGCAGCTACCACCCCACCCATACAGTATAAGATGGAATCAGTACTGCAAAACTAAACAAGGATATACATTTTGAGCATCAAAAGCAGGAGCACACTCAAGCAACTCTGCAGTCTGCAGCTACAACTCCACCCATACAGTATAAGAATGAATCAGTACTGCAAAACTAAACAAGGATATAGATTTTGAGCCTCAAGAGCAGGGTCAGTCCACCCAGGCATTCTACCTGTATGTTTTATGAGAGTGAAGCTATTACATTAGCAGTATTTCTTAGCAGTTCTCAGCGTGCTAATAAAACTGACTGTTGTAGCCTTGTGCCCCCCCCCCAGCTAGTGCAGTAATCCTAACTGTCCAAAAGACAGTATACATTTAATTCAGATTCCTGTGACTAAATTAACCATCAAGCAGCCCTCTCAGTGCTTTCTGCTTTAGTTTGTATCACTTGGAGGCCCACCTGTTTATTTGCATCTCTATACATTCCCCTTCATAGGTTCATAGGTTCATACTAGGCTATCTGCCCTAGGGCATTTATAAGCCTAGCCAGAGTGTGTTTGGCTTTTGCCACCCATTTTAAATTAATTTTGCTATGCCCTTTTTTTGAGGTTAGTATACTGTGCCTCTGTCTAACAGTGACACAGAAGTGATACCCGGAGTAAACCTACGCTCTCTCATCCACTCATCAATATTCCTCTTGAAGAGAGTCAATGAGGGACTCTGCCTAACCTGGACTGGGATTTTATTCCAGAGTGAAGGGAGCCTCTGGGTTATGAATCTGTCCCTCCAGCATGTCCTATTTATTTCAGTGCTGAGGTTCAAGTCTCTTGAGCGCATAGCTCGATGGGATTTGGATTTTCTGAGATGCAGCATGTCCATTAATTCCGGGTTGGACATGGCTTTATACGTCAGGCACAGACCGCCTCTGAGCAGGTGGTATGCCACTGAATAGAGCTGGAGTTTCTTTAACCAGGCAGCATATGGCATCTGTTTGAGCCCTTTGATCCTCTTGGTGAGGTACTTTTGGGGTCTTTCCAGTTGCTGCAGGTGTCTGGTAAGGTACATCCCAAAAGGGGCATTTTACTCAATTATGGGCCTGATGAGGGATGAGTAAAGAAGCACGATGACCTCCCCTGACCTAGATGTGAATCCCTTCATGATTAGGTGGGCTATATAAAATGTTTTTCTAACCACTTTGGCCACGTGGTTGTCAAATGAGAGATTGCTATCAACATTGGTCCCCAGGTCCCTAATTACTTCTTCTGTACTTAATGGATTACCACCTATGTGGTAATTTGTGGGCACTTTGTTTTTGCCAAAGGGGATGACTATACTCTTTTTGGCATTTAGCTTGAGGCCATGGCTCTGGCACCAGTTGTCTGTTTCTATGAGGCCCTTTTGGAGGATGCTTGTGTCAGCTGGAGAGTCGATTATGGCGCCCAGTTTTCAGTCATCTGTGAACTTGGTCAGCCACAGTCCTTCTGTGTTGGCCTGTACCTCCGAGGAAATATATACCAAACAAGAGAGGTCCCAGGACTGAGCCTTGTGGGATGCCACTTGTAACAGGTTTGGAGTCTGACATAGCTTCAGCAATTCTAACCATGTGGGTTCTGTCCTTGAGCCAGTTTGCAACCCATCTAGTGACATAGGGGTTTATTTTTAAGCTGGTGAGCTTATCTATAATGCCTGAGTGGGGTATTGTATCGAAGGCTTTTGCGAGATCCAGGTAGGCTGTGTGGACCACCTTCCCCTCGTCAATGGCCTTGGTGACTGTTTCAAAGAAGTCGACCAGGTTTAAGAGGCAGGATCTGCCCTTAACAAAGCCGAACTGGGTAGAATCCAGTGTCTGTAGGTCCCCAATATCTTTACTTATGAGGTCCATGATGATCCTTTTCATAGCTTTGCAGACCAAGCTAGTCAGGCTTATGGGGCGATAGTTCCAGGATCCGTTGAGACACCACCTTTGTGGAGAGGGACCACTGTTGCTGTACGCCACTCTTTGGGTACATATCCTGTAGTAAGGCTGAGATTGACCAGTAGTTTTATGTTTGGGTTTAGCTCTTCTTGGAGTTCATGTAGGACGCAGCCTGGGACATCATCTGGTCCCATTGATGCTGTGTTTTTTGCTTTGGAGAGGGCAGCTCTTACCTGAGCATCTGAGATGTCAGAGGGGCAGCACTTTGCTGGGATAGATATTTGCCCTTTTGGTGGGGAGGGGGGGGGGAGAAGTTTGTGCTGAACCTGTCAGCTAGGATGTTGGCAATGTCTGTGGGTTCAGTGTATTTTTTGGCATTTTGGACTAATTCTGAGCATATCTGGGAATTCCCAACCAGGTTCCTAACATAACTAAAGAAAGCCTTGTGATTATCCTTAGCGTCCTGTGCAATTTTTCTCTCGAATCTGGCCTTAGACGATTTTATGAGTGCCCGTAATTTTTTGCTAATACTGATCAGAGATGCCTTTCCTTTTTGGGATTTTGCGCTATCATGTAGTAGCTTCCTCCTTCTATTGTATAGTTTGTTTATGGCTGGGGTCCACCAGACAGGACGTCTGCCTTTGGAGGATTGGGTCTTGGTTTTATTTGGGATTGCATGATCCATGCATTCCTGAAGGTGTTCATAGAATGTGTTTATAAAGGATTCTGCGGTCTGGGCCATATTTTCCACAGGCCTGGGGGCTTTGAAGGATTACACCTCAGTTTTGAGGAGTGTGAAATTTGCTTTAGAGAAGTTTTTCACTGTGGCTTTCTGGGCAGGGGGTGGGGTCGGGATGTGAATATCCAGTGAGATTAGTTTATGGTCTGATCTTACCAGTGAGGGATACACTTCTGGTCTGGAGCATAGAGTCCCCATGTTGGTGATGATCAGGTCCAGTATGTTTTCCCCTCTTGTGGGAGTGGTAACAAGTTGTTCCATAGCATTTGAGTTTATGCATTCTAGGAACCTTTGGGCTAGGGTGTTGGAGCTAGAGTAATGCTCCCAGTCTATGTCTGGGTAGTTGAAGTTGCCCAATATAATGGTGTTTGGAGAGACCTTCATATTTTCCAGTGTTCTCAGGAAGGCCGAGTGAGGTTCCTGGGTTTGGGAGGGTGGTCTGTAGCAGGCTATAAACTGGAAAGCAGTTTTACCCACTGTTAGTTGCACATGGATAGTCTCTGATGCTTCGTGCTGTGCCGCCAACCTGGAGGTGTGAGTATCTTTGACGAATATTGATACTCCCCCTCCTTTTGTGGTTCAGTCCAAGATTTGGGGCCGAAAAGCATGGTATGAGGTATAACCTGGTAGTGCTGGGGTGCTCTTGGGAGCCTTGAACCAGGTTTCTGTTACTGCACAGATATCAATGTTCTCCATGCTAAGGAGAGTTTCGAGTGCGTGCATCTTGAGGTTTAGACTTCTGGCGTTTAGTAGCATTACTCTTAGTTTCTTATCCCTTGTGATACCTATGGAGGTGGGTTTGTCTTTTGAGCCTTGCCTAAGAAAGGCACGGGGGTAGCAAGAGCCTTTGCCAATATTCGAAAGCCCAGGGGTGACAGGTGCAAGCCGTCCCTAGCGAAGCATCTTTGCTTGTCAGGCATGTCATCCCAGGCTGACAGGCATTGGATCCCCTTTGAATGACACCAATACCTAAGCCAATTGTTGAAATTGATCATATTGTCTTCATATTGTGGCATCATTCTTGGTGAGGGTAAAATGCTACTCAAGGTCAGGGTCACACCGGCCTGGGCTACATGCTCAGAGAGCTCCTCTATGTCTCTTTTCATGTAGTCCAGGGAGGTATGTCTCAGGTCATTCACACCAGCATGGAAAATGACTAAGTCATATTTGTACTTGCCTTGGAGTGTCCTGAGTACTTGTGTTATGTGGCACATCCTAGCACCTGACTGGCAGCTCACCGTGACCTTCTCCTTGTTCAGCCTGGTGAGCGGGAAGTCAGTGTGCCTGATGATAGAGCCACCTATTACAAGTGTATCAGGTGTGTTGTTTACCCTTAAGGGCTGTGACTGTTCAGCACACTGGCTTCATTGCTAATGTATCTCCCTACTCTAATCTGTGCACAAACTGGTTACTAATCAGCAAGTCAATGTGAAGACACACTCCCAACCTTAATAAACTTTGCTGTCTCTTCTCTTCTTCACTTTACAGGTAGTTTGAATTATTACTTAACCCCTCTGAGGCCTTCATTGATAGATTTCCACTGATTGCCTCTCCACCTGGTTTACACCCCTTGTGCTATCTCCGTCCCTCAATACTAAGTCTATATTGGAATCCTGCTGAGCATGGAGCCATCTTTAAATTTCTAGTCTCCCACCAGGACACAATTGCTCTTCAGCAGTTGCATTCTGCTTGCTGGTGAGCCATTAGACCTCAGAAATTTGTTTAAAGTGTTCAGATTTGTAAAGTAATACTTACTTTTTACTCTTGTCTTGGTGGGCTCTGCCCCACTCCGTACACCCTCGCTAACGCTCGGGCTCTCTCCACTCCACTGCCCTGCCCCCTATTTCCTCCCGCCCCCACTACCTCTACATTTATAGTAATCACAGCCACACCCACAGCTCACCCTCACATCACCTCCACCATTCACAGCTCCTCAAGTCAGATCACATAATACCACACCAACTTGCTCCACACAAAATAATCCCAATCACTCTCATTCCCACTAGGCATTTTTTACATCACCCACACTACTTACCCATCCACATATAGTGCAACCGTATCATTCCTAATCAGACTCCCACCTAGAACCAACTTAAACTTCATAACAATGACTATCACACAACTAAGTCTAGTCTGTCTTCTCATAATTCTTTATAACACCACAAGTTATCACTCTAGCAATATCCCTAAACTTTGTAGCACAACACTACATTATGTACTCTCATATACAGACACTGCACATTATAATAGTATCTGCCCACAATTGTTCAAGAACTACATAACAGACCAATTCAGAGCTAAACACATATGCTCTCATTCCTACTCCAAAAAAAAACACAATACTTTCTCACACTCCTCACCAAACTCCAACATCTCTAGCACCATTTTAACACCAGGCTCACCATAAGTGGGGATATCCACTCCAACCCAGGCCCAAATCCATCCTGTCCAACATAAACTGCTCAAACACAAATGTCAGAACATAACACCCCCACTATCTTCATCCCTGGGCAAATCAACAACAGCAGCAAAACTAACCATCTTTTAATGCTAAATATTAATATTAGAAGTATCAAAAATAAAATACCTGAACTCCAGGCCACAATAGCACACTACTCCTCAGATATAGTTGCTTTAACAGAAACCTGGCTAAATAAAAACATAGCTAACTCAGACGTTCTCCCTACCGACTACAATATCATTAGACAAGACAGACCACTTTGTAAAGGGGGTGGAACTGCCTTACTGTATAAGTCCAATTTAACTGTGCATCAATTACCAAACTCCTACCCCTCCCCCAATAATTGGGAAATACTTATCTCACAACTTCAACTTCACCCAAAAAAGGTCATCACCACAATTGTGATCTATATTCCACCTGGTAATACACCTGCTAGTCTTAAAGACTTCTTAGCCTGGTGTTCTTCCACATACTCACAAGAAACACTTATTCTGGGGGATTTCAACCTAGATTGGTTCACCTGCATATCAGAGCCACCAAATAATCTAATAAATCTCCACGGCTACCAGCAGCTAGTCCAAATTCCAACTAGATGTGATAAAAATCTAAAAGGGAATCCGTTCTTGACTGGGTCCTAACTAACAACCCCACATTGCACCCCACACAGGCAGTCTCCCAGACATCTTAAGTGACCACAGCATAATATACTTTATACGTAGTAGAACAAGCATATGCAAAACCACTAACTATATATCCACTAGAAACACAAACAAATTCTCTCCTGAGGTCCTCAATACTTTACTCTGTAACTGTAACTGGACCCCCCCTAAAAACCCTCCCACTTAACCAGGCTGTAGCATATTTCAACAAAACATTTCTACAACACCTAGACACTGTCGCTCCGTTGCACAAAATCAAGGTTAGAACCTCTACAAACCCCTGGCTCAGTAAAGAAACCAAACAAATCCTCAAGTCCAGAGACACTGCCTGGCTTTATTATCAAAAAAGCAAAGAAACACAAAGCCTAAGTACCAAAAACTGCGCAACCGTGCACAAAAATGCATTAGGATGGACAAAAAAATCCTACTACACGACATTAGAAACTAAATACCAACACAACCCCCATAAATTTTGGAAAAATGTAAACCAGCTACTAAAACCCACCCAAAAGGCTACCCCCAAACCAACCACCCCTTGACACTAAAGCTCCCATCGAAACACAATTCAACTCCCACTTTGTGAACTCAGTTCTATCCTTAGTATCACAGGACAGTTCCTTCCTTACTATCCCCCCCAACACAAATAACACTAATACAAGCTTTACCCTCAAAACAGTTTCTACCACTTTAATCAAAAGCATGCTCTTCAAACTAAATGTCTCATCAACAGCAGCCCACCTACTCCCCAGCTATTTCTTGAAACTCACAGCAGATGCTATTGCTATCCCAATATCCACTCTCATAAACAGATTAATTGTTGAAAACTATGTTCCCAAACTCTGGAAAATATCCTGTTACACCCATACATAAAGGCGGGACCTCCATAGGTTTATAGGTTCATAGGTTCATAGGTAGGTACTAGCCTATTGGCCCAAGGGCCTATACAAGCCCAGCCAAAAAGGTACCCTGGCTTTTGCCACCCAAGAAAATTATTTTCCTGTGCCACTGTTGAGCAGAGCCACATAAATTATCCCTGGGGTGAATTTCCTATTTCCCATCCAATCATCAAGATTTTTTTTGAAGAGTGCTAAAGAGGAACTTTGTTTGATATAGATAGGTAGTTTATTCCAGAGTATGGGAAGTCTCTGGGACAGGAATCTATCCCTCCGGCATGTTCTGTTTATTGTGGTGACAAGGTTTAGGTCCCTAGAACATGTAGTTCAGAGGGATTTGGATTTCTTTAAGTGGAGCATGTCCAACACCTCTAGGTTTGACATAGCTTTGTATGTTAGGCAGAGATCACCTCTGAGTAGGCGATATGTGACGGAGTAAAGCTGGAGATTTTTGAGATGGTCTGCATAGGGCATCTGTTTGAGGCCGGTAATCCTCTTTGTGAGGTATTTTTGCGGCCTTTCCAGTTGTTGTAGATGTCTTGTGAGGTACATACCAAAAGGGGCGTTGTACTCTATTATGTGTCTAATGAGTGATGAGTAGAGGGGAACAATGACCTCTTGTTTTCTGGATGAGAAACCATTTGTGATGAGGTGTGCCACATAAAAGGATTTCCTGACTACTGTGGTGATATGATTATCAAAGGAGAGACTACTGTCCACCTGTGTCCCAAGGTCTCTTATCACACTTTTGGTGTTAAGTATACTACTGCCTATGTTGTAGTTCATGGGTAGTTTTCCCAGTTAATGGTGGGGCAGTTGAAATCACCCATTATTAGGGTGTTTGGTTGAACCCTAATATTTTCCAGTACATCAAGAAAAGAGGAGTGGGAATCCTGGGACATGGTTGGGAATCTGTAGCAAGCTACAATTTGGATTGTAGTTTTGCCCAGAGTTAGTTGCACTTGGATAACATAATGTGATGTGAAGCAGAGGAGGGCTGTAGTGGTACTATGGACAGGTTTGAAACCATGCTGAGTAGGTGACAGGATGTTGCTGTCTAGGAAATGCTTTAGCATCTGGGTATGGATGCATTTTTCTTGGACTTTGGCCAGGGGGAGAGTAAAGCAATGGGTCTGTAGTTATACTGAACTTAATAACTACAGACCCATTGCTTTACTATGGTTTCAAACCTGCCCATAGTACCACTACAGCCCTCCTCTGCTTCACAGACACAGTAAACTGTCTAAAAAATGAAGGCCTGCAGGTGTCAACTCTTTTTTTGAATATGTCCAAAGCATTTGACAGTCTCGCACCAAATCCTGCTAAACAAACTAAACCAACATCACCTATCAAATTCCACTCTTATCTGGTTCCAAAGCTACTTAACTGACAGGTACCAAGCTGTGAAATGGGAAAATTCTCTCTCTCCTCAGCTCCCCATAACTATAGGAGTCCCACAGGGTTCTATCTTAGGACCACTACTATTCACAGTCTTCACAAATTACCTCCATACCTCCACACAGCATATCATTCAGTATGCAGATGACACTACCTTAATCTGTGCTGCACAAAACATTCTCACCCTCCTGCAAACAACTCAACTAGCATTCTCTGATGTTGAAAACTACCTTACCAAAGCCCAACTTATCCTCAATCCAAAGAAAACTCAGCTTATGATTATAACCAGTTCTACCAAAAATACTGATAACAGTCAGTTCACCATCTACTCCGCAAATGCTACTCCAATTGCTCCAGTGATACAGGCTAAGCTATTGGGAATAACCATAGACTCCCACCTAAAATTTGATAGTCATCTCAACTTAACTATTAAAAAAGTACATGCCAAACTGGGATCACTCTACCATATCAAACCATTTCTTACCAACAACACAAAATCAGCCATTGCTTGCTCCCAGCTTCTATCAACTCTACTCTATGCATCTCCCGTTCTGGCTAATCTCAATAAAACTGAACTAAGCAAAATGGAAACCTGCATTAACAGAATTGCCTGCTTTGCTGCAAATTGCTCATATAGAACTCATCACTGTACTGCTTTGAGACAGCTCCACTGGCTTGAACTGCCCAACCTCCTAACCTACAATCAGCTCTGCCTCTGTCATTCGATCTATTACCTCCCCAATAAGTGTCCTGCCCTCAAAAACTTAGTACATCACTCAGCCAAAAGGCCTCTTAGATCATCAAGCAAACTACTACTAGAAGTCACCAACAGCTACAATAGCTTTGGAGATGCACTATATAGTAGTTCAGTGGCTAAAAATGGAACTCTGTCCCCACTAGCATTCAAAACACATCATCCAAAGCCTCCTTTAAAGACCTCATCAGGCAACATCTCAAGCAAAGTTGGCAGTGCCATGATTGTTCCCCAGGCTAGTGAAAGCGGATAAGGTACACATACTAAACCTAGAGTACTTGATAATAGTTTTCAATCTTACTCACAAACACTGGCTAATCTACAATGTATGTACTGTACCTGTGTACTATGTATGTATTCTGCCTATGTTCCATATTTCAGCTGTACACCACAAATCTATTAATTACCTTTATTTTTAAATTAATATTTTTTTGTTTGTTCTCTCCACTGTAACTGTTGATGTGCAGCATACCACTGTAAAAAATTGTCTTTTGTAATTTGTGTGTATACTGATCATGTCTAAATAACTAAATTAAATGTATCCCAGTAGGATATCTGTTGCTGGGGACTCTCAGGAGTGCACGCTCATTAGGTTCGACCTCTACTAATCGCGCTTACAGCGCTTTATGTAGCATACTGTTCCTGCATACAAAATATGGGTCTTGCTTACACATTTTAGCGCAAAAAGCATTTTTTGTATTAGGGGCACTCTAGTTACGCTGAGCGGGGATTATTATGGTCTGTTTAACCTCCCTTTCTACATGATGTATAAAATATGTGTTTAAAATGCTTAAACAAATAAACAAACACACGCTAAGCAAATACAATGCAGTTAGCAACCTAGCAGATGTCATGAAGAGCTGTTTAACATAACTGCAGCAGGATGCTGCAGAAAGATTGTTTTGATAAAAGCATGATTATAGCAAAGTCTGTTCAACTGTAGTAATCATTAATTGGTCACAAACATCTAAAGTAGCCAGTGTGATAGCACTTACACATATTACAACACTGTCTTCCTGTTTTACTGAAATGGCTGAAGACTACAGATATGTAAATATGTATTCAGAGATGGGAATTAAAGGAATATTCATGTGTAAGATGCCAACAGGGGCAAGGTGGCCACAGAACCAGACATAAGGCTGTAAAAGTAATTTAATGATATAATTAAACATGCAGAAAACAGCTGAGAAGGGGATACAAAGACCACTCAAATTTCAATCAGAAGTCCTTATACCTAGTAAATGTTTAACACAGATGGGAGGGAGGGGTACAGTAATGTAACAAGATTCATAGATTTAAATCAGTTTGGTTATTATCAGAGCCTGATCAATGTAAATACGTTTTTGCCCAACTACATCACAAATATTCATATTGTTCAGCTCCTTAAACTTCTACAACTTCTGTTATACTGTTATATACACTAGTAACATGTTTTTGTATATGATAAGCTTCATAAGGTTTTAGTGGTGTACCAATCTTACAGTGTACCTGTTATGTTTGTGATTCCATAAGAGTTGTTACTAATTGTATAAAGTCTGTTTTACATGGAATCCATAGATCCTCATTTTTCATACGCATTAAGATTAAGCGAACAGGCTTGTATCTATATGTTTATTTACATCATGTCATAGCTATTTGACATACTAGTAGGATTACTTTTCATGTATGGATGCTTTATGTGCACTGTAGTAGGGATCTAGTTTGATGATCTTTTGGATGAGATTTTCTTTGTACATATGTATAGAATTGTTAGGTTTATTTTTTGTTTGGTTTTGTACTTCTTCACTTAAGGGGTTTGGGTGGGTAGGCACCGGGGTGAGTCAGAAGGAGTACTTTGCTACTTTTTCCTCTACATTTAAACTTTTTACAGGCACAGGTCTGATGTGGTTCTCCAACTCCCTTTTCTACTGCAATTATAGTGCAGATTCTTTTCAACACTCATTAATCTTTTCATATCTAATAATAAGGTTCCAAATATATAACGTTTCCATAAACCCAGTTTAGTGTTAACCTGCATGAGTTGGTCTGTTGACTCTTGGAATATCAAAGGCTTACAAAATACTGCTAAAAAAAAATTGCTACTCCACCTTGTTTTTAAATCCCAGGAAACACACCTGTCTAAAGATGATTGGGAGAAAGAAAACAACAGAAAATGGATTAGGTCTATAATAAGTGCAGGTGATAGCTCAAATTCGAAGGGTGTGGCCATTATAATTAAGAAACAATTCCAGGAAGCTATTAACGAGTTTAAAGCTGATATAAACAGTAGATGGTGTTACTTCACTTCTATGCTCCCAGACTCCTCCAAACCAGTTCTTTTTTTGAATCTATATGGACCATGCTCTCAACAACAAACCTTTATTTTAGAAATTTATAATATACTAAACTCATTTACAAACTACTTGTTCATAGTAGGTGGGGACTGGAATGCTGTAATAGATCCTAGCTTAGACCGCACCAGCAACTCTTCCTCTTATAACTTCCAAGCTTCTATAGCCCTAGAGGAACTTATCTCAGATTTTAATCTTATTGACACTATTACTTTTAGTAATATCTTGACCAAAGAGAATTTATATACTTTCTATTCTAATTGCCACAAATCCTGGTCACGTCTAGACTTCTTTCTAATCTCAGACCCTCTATCTAAATTTAAAAATACTTTCAATATTGAACCCCGATTTCTTTCAGATCATGCAAAAATCTCCCTCAAAATTAGATTTACTACCCCTACATTTACCTTCACTAACTGGACCCTTAACAATAATTTACTAAATAACAAAGATATACTAAATAAAATTAATAACATGCTATCGGATCTGGACATCAATCTTAAAAAGTCCCAAATTCCTCCAGACATCCAATGGGTGGCTTGCAAAGCTGAAATGAGAGGTTTTTTGATTAATAAAGCTTCCTTTCTTAAAAAACTCAACATAAAAAAAGAAAATAATTTGTCCTTAAAACTTTCCTCTTTAGAAAAAAACAGAGACTATTCCCAGACCCAAAAACTGACGAACTGATCAACATAACACGTAAAGATTTATTTGAACTACACTCACATAATTACTCCTTGCAGGAACAAAAATTTATAGCAACATATTCTGAATGGGCACAAATTCCCTCAAGAACTTTGGCAAGAATACTAAAAAACAATAATGGTGCTCCTAGAATCTCCACTCTCCATTACCAGGGTAAAATTTACAAATCAGATTCTGAAATAATCCATTTATTTTATGAACTATATTCAGATATTTATAGTAGAAATGAACGCAACACTTTTAAACCACAGATGGAGTCTTTTCTTAACTCCATCAATTTTCCCTCTCTTAAAGCAAACCAAGTCTCCCTCTTATCTGTCCTGCTCGACATTCAAGAAATCCAAAACATCATAAATAACCTTAAAGTAGGCAAATCTCCGGGCCCTGATGGCTTTACCACTAACTTCTTCAAAGCTTTTAGCTCAGAAATCTCCTCTATTCTATTGAAAGTCTTCAACTTTATTATAAAGAAGGGTATTACTGACCTCCATTGGAACAACTCAAAAACTATCTTGTTATTAAAAAACAAACAAGATAAAGCAGACCCACACAATTATAGACCAATCTCATTAATAAACGTTGACATTAAAATTTTTGCTGCTATTCTAGCTAATAGACTCCAAAAAATACTCCCATCTTTAATATCCCCTGACCAAGCTGGTTTTATGAGCAATAGACACACATAGAACAATACCTTAACCTTGGATTCCCTAATACAATTTACAAAAAAAGATAAAAACCCGATATACGCCTTAACTCTGGATGCATCCAAAGCTTTTGACAGAGTTAATTGGGACTTTTTGTTTGCTACCCTATCTCATTTTAATGTACCTAAAACCTTCTCGGATATGATCAGAATACTCTATACAAACTCTCACACATACCTATACATAAACAAACAGAGATCCAGTCCAATACTGATCACCAATGGAACAAGGCAGGGGTGCCCACTTTCACCCTTTCTTTTTAACATTTTTATTGAGCCCTTTTTTTTATATATCACCCAAAACACACCACACTATTCCTAAAATCCTAAATACTCAAGCTGCATTATCGGCTTTCGCCGATGACCTAAATCTATACTTTCAATTTCCCAATTCAGATCTACCCAAAATTTTAAATGCCGTCAGGAACTTCTCTATTGCCTCAGAATACCAAATTAATAACAAAAAATTACATATTTTCCCAATCAACCCTAATACCCATATATCTTTCTATTTTCCTGAGTCTTCTTTCCAAATAACATATAAACTTAAATATCTAGGTATTCACTTTGAACATAACCAAGCTTCCATGCTTCAAAATAACCTACTAAAAACGTGGTCTAGTATACATCAAGATCTACAAAGATGGAAACTTCTGAATTTAGTGTTCTTATCCAAAGTAGCAATAGTGAAAATGAATGTCCTACCCAGACTCCTATATCAATTCAATGCTTCTGATATGTTAGTCCCTAATAATTTTTTCTCCAAAATTAACAAGGATTTAGCCAAGTTCATCTGGTTCCCTAAGTCAGTCAGGATCTCTTACTCCAAATTAATCTACCCTAAGGAGAAAGGTGGGCTAGGCCTCCCAAACTTTCAACTGTACTACAAGATCATCTGCTCTAATAGAGTCTGGTCTATCTCAAATTTTAACAGTAAAACTCATACCCACTTTCCATCCTGGTTGAAAATTTGGCATCACCATATTATCTCTAACAAAATTAACCCACAGGCTATCCCCTTTCTATCCACTAATTCCATGACCAACTGTGAACTAGCTCATTCCCTGAAACATAAAATCAGGCTTTTCCAAAAACTGATTAAAGACATCAACCTTGAAAATATCTTACCCCTTCTCCAACCATTACATCATAATCCAAATCTCAAGATCAATAATGAAATGTTTGACCTCACTGAATTTCATCTCATCAAGGATCTTAATATATGGGATATCCTCAAATATAGGTCTAAAACCCTTGCCGAGCTACGGTTAATCCTTGGGACCAATAACAAATACACAGTTATTCTCCGACAATTAAGAGAGATTATACTTGCACAACCTTTCAATCTCTCTCCCAATATTCAGGAAATCAACAAATTAGGTGAAATCATTTCTGCAATCTCGAGCCCTAAAAAAACAATTTCATCCTCTTACAAACTATTGAATACCTTGCTATACAATTCGAATTGTCTTTTCTCCAACTATTGGAATAACCTTGGCTCTCCTATTACAGAGGATCAAAAACTCTCAACCATAAAATCTACTTTAGAACTCTCCCTCTTCAAAAAACTCTTATATACCCAACTGATGCTGAACAATAACTCTTACTACACTCCTGTAACACTTAATAAATTTAACCCTAATCTATCCCCCTCATGTACTTGTTGTCCCTATCCAAGAGCTGATCTAATACACATTATGTGGTACTGCAACCACTCTCACAAACTCTGGTTCTCTCTAAAAGTCCGTCTGCAAAAATGGGTTACTATAACTCCACACTTTCATGGGAAACAGACATTCTACATATTCCTACCTCTAAGTTGTCCAAATTACAACTCCACATTTTAATTATTCTTTGTTCACTTATTAAACTATACATCACAAACAACTGGATGGATCGCACCAGACTTTGTTGGAAGGGTTTCAAAGAGATGGATTACAAACACATTTCAGCCCATAAATTCATTATAAAGGGTCCCAAGAAGAGAGCCTATTTTAGCAAATTATGGAAACATCTTATGGATTTAATCCTGAGCGAATAATTCCCTATTCATGCATTTAGTGCAATACGTATCCTTATTCCTGTTAATAAATGGAGATCCACTGTCAACTCAATTAATTTTATCTTTCCTCCTCCCCTTAATATCTCTGTAGAGGATTGGTAGCATATTATTTTGTAAATATTGTATATAAGTGTTTTTGGTTAGATTGATTACAATGCTTTCCTTTCCTTTTTTCTTTCTTTTTATGTACCACTGCTAAATTGTCTTTATACTCACAACATCTTGTGATAACTCAACATTTCACTTTAATGTTCATAATTGCAATGTTTTCTATTTTTCTGTATGCATTGTTTTCTATTATGAAAAATAAAAGAAACATTTGAAAAAAAAAAAAAATGTATCCGTAACTTTTCTATGTGGAGCTTTTCTCCCCGGGCCTCAGCTGAAAAAGGGCCTTTTTGGCTCAGTCAGACACCCCCGGTTAACAAATGTAAAATAAATAAAAATAAAGAAAATAAAGAAAGAAAGCGATACTGAAATGAAAGTCTTTCGGCTTTTCCCAGTTAGGGGTCGCCACAGCGGAACTCTGTTCCACTAATGATTGGCAGTGGATTTTTATGGTGCAGAGTTGCCAGCCACGACACCCAACCTTCAAAGAAGGCACATCCATTCATGCATGCACCTACCTGCATGTCTTTAATGTCACTCAACCATGGGGAGGACATGCAGACTCCACACAGAAGGCGCTCCAGCTGAGAATCGAATAGGAGAACCTCTTGCTGTGAGGCGACAATACTAACCGCTGCACCACCACGGCCATCTATTTAGAAAGCGATACTAAAGATAAAAATACATTGGTTTAACTGATTACATCCGAGTGACGCCTCCAGGTGCATCTGCAGTTAACTCCTACTAACGCCTCTAGGCATCAAATATTGCTTGTTCATATTTGCATCAATAATTCCAAAACCATGCTATGTACAAGGTTTTAAAAGATTTCATCTTAAAGCTTATACAACAGCAAACTCAACTGTATTAATATTTGGCCTCTGTCTTCAGGTAAATAGATACTAACTGTTGTTTTTATGATATTGATTTATATAGATATAATTATTACATGTTTCTGAATATTTCAACAACCAACTAACAGGCAGAAATCCTTAGCCTCACATGAAAGCTCTCAGCTAGATGAATAAAATGCTGCTGACAGCATGTGTGTAACTTGAGTGGTTGCTGAGATATTTAAGTTCTTTACAAAATATTACAAATGTAATAGTTACGGTTTTTACTGTGACTTAAAAATTTGGTTTATGACCTAGAATCTAAAAAATACTGTAAAAAACAGCTTGTGCTGAAGAGTTTGCCATTTATACTTCTTTCATAATCCCTATGGTTCCAGAAATATGAACATTTGCTTGAAATGTGAGGACATAAATTGATTTTGTCAAAAGGCGTAGGCTCCACCCATTGGAAGCTACAGTGCAAGCTTCCTGAGCTTCATTGAAGTGAATGAATTATTTATTTATTTTATTTTATTTTACATTTGTTGACCGGGCTAGTCTAACTGGATACATGTCCATTTTCAGTAGTGGCCTGGGGAGATAAGCTCCAAATTAAGCTAATAAAAATAAAAATACATTGATGATAGAGATTAACATCAAGACCTTAACTACAAAGTTTAGAAAACAATACACTACTACTAAAAACATATTTACATATTACAAACATTTAGAAAACAATACACTACTACTAAAAACGTTTTTACATAGTAAAGTGTTTGACATTCATCACGTTTAAAACTAAGAAAAAAGATCAGGTTCAAACTAATTATTAAGGTTGTTCCAAAATATTACACTCAAAGTGACAAAAGTTGGTAATATATACATAGTGGCAACATGTGCTCACAGTAGAATGCTTGTTATGCAGTTAATACTCAGAGGTAGTTTCCAGAAAGACTAGAGTAGAATTAGACTTAACAAAGCTTACAGTTCCCACTTTATGAGTTTTGGGAGTGAGGTATATGGTGAAGCAGCAGTAGTGCGAGATGAGTGTTAGTCTGGGTTAGTACGTGAGCATAGCCATTTTGTTTTAAGAAGTATTTTTTGTTGCTTTTTGAAAAGTGATAATGAAGAAAGAAAATACTGCAAACTCCTGTTTATAAGTCAGGAAACTAAAATGCTAGTTTTAAAATGCCAGTCCACCAGTTATTATGAGTCAGCATTCGTTTACTCCACTATATATGTCAGGGCAATTTCCTAATTTGATAAACGTATCTTTCTTGCCTCAGGACTCAAGTTTGATAACCACTGCCTGAGCAATTGATAGCTTGAGTACCTTTCTTGCCTCAGGACTTGAGTTTGATAACCTGTACCTAAGTAATTCTATGATTTATAGCTTGATTTCAAGACTGCCTTTGGCAAGCAGAGTTGCTACTGTAATAAAAATAACATCCATCAGTACAGAGAGCAAAATGATTTTGATGTTGATGTGTATAAGTAATGGATATTTTTGATTAAACTGACTTTAGCTCAGCTTGGTGTGTTGTCCCATTCTTTCATCTATATTATGATTTACCACCCAACCTCAGAATCAAGATAATACAGTCCTGAATTCATGCAGAAAGCACGTCATCTTGGTTAGCAATCCAGCCTGTTGGGCATTCTCTGTTTTGTAGTATTAGCTAACATGGAAATGCATGAGCCCAGTTCATGTAGAGTTAAGTACTCTGTAGTCTTGTCCTCAAGTAAATCAATAAATCATTTAACTTGATGTTTACTTTCATCTCCCAAAATAAAGAATGCTGTGTAGTGGTGAATTTGATAAATTTCGGGTACTACCACAACTGACAATGGAAGCAGAATCTGTTTCTTGCTGATACTCATAATATGGAGTAAATGGAGGGAGATTGTGTAAAGTGACCTACTGGCAAGTGATGGTCTCATTATTGCCCTATTCATAGTTATTACACCTTTATCCCCAGGGCACTCTAAAACCTAAAATACAGTTTTGTTCATATCCTCACTGAAGTTTGGGATGGCATAACCAAAAATACCCTCCGTTAAGAATATATATTTAATAGTGCCATTTCCATTCAAGCTGTGAAGCCAGAAGTTAAAAAATTATATTGGTAGTAGGTCAGTGGCTGGCATTTCTGAAATGGTCTTCCAGTTCAAGTTCAAAATATCAGCAAAGGCAAACGTACATATTAGTCTGCCTAAAAGTCATCATAATCAATTGTGAATTGCTGTCACTATACAAAATATCCAAGTTTGCCTTCAAAATGCCTGCTGTTTAATAGAAGTTTAACTATCTTGTCACAAACCAAATTTCCACAATTTTATTTCTTTTATATGCTCTCAAGATCTAGCTTAGAAGCATTTAAATTCATGAAGAAAGAAGCCCCTACTAGCTTTAAATACTACAATGATATTCCCCCTCACTACTCTGTGAGATATTGTATAAAGATATTGCACATTTAGTCCATCTGAACAGGACAAACAACCAAAAGTGTTTTTCTTTTTGTAAGGTGGTTCCAAATCCATTATAATGTCATACTAAATACATTTAGCCTCAGTTTGCCAAAATGGGTGACTGTATGGCAATTTTGTCCATTTAAAATGTATAACAAAGGAAACAGAATCTCTTTCTTTTTAGCCTTAATATATATAGTATTAATACAGTACCCCATCTCATTTCCATGGTCTGAGAAGTAAATGCCGATTTATTGTTCAGCAATGTGTCTAATTCTTTGATCATAGTAAAACTTTCCATGTACTTTTATTTCCAGCCTTTGAACCATTTATTTTCATTTCGTGAAATCTAACCCAAATCTGATGTGTGTATACAGCATTCTGAAGTAAGTTAAAAATTGTTTATATTAGTGACAGTTTTATCAATCTTCCTATTGCCTGCATAGATAAGGACAGATAAGAGATCCTGTGATCAAAAATTAGATCACAAAGATACAAGCTAAACAGATAATGACCAAGAAGATATCCATGTACTACATCGCAAGATGTAGGATAAAACTCAGATTTGTGACCATTAATCTCAAAAGCCTAAGTTCAGTTATTAAGACAACTATTAATCCACCTTTATAACTGATCCCCCAAGCCCAATATTTGATCATAATTACATTTGATCTATTGTGTCAAAAGCCTGAGCGAAATCTGTATAAACCACTTCCACTTGATGACCGCATTCAAATGCAGACATAATCTTACTGCAAAATGTAATTTATAAGAGTAGACTGAGTTCACATGAATGTATGGTATAATATATTCATTGCACCTAGCAAACTTAATTTATGGGTCCAGCCTCTCTAAAGCTTAACACATTGCATAACTTTATCAAAACAGAGTAGGTGGCTGATGTGCCTATAGCTGGTTAGTAATGAAGGGCTTCCTTTCTTCTTAGATATGATAGTAATAACAGTTTTCCATTCAACTAAAACTCCACTTTCCTTAATGCTAGTTCTAAACACATATTTTAGTGGTGAAAACAGATATCTACCAAAATGTTCAGGTCATAATTATTAATATTGATATGTTCAACAGAATTATATATGTTTGAACATTTCACCACTGTCTTTAGGATACATTTTGTAACAAAGTTTTAGATGTGAGAGAAGACAAAGCACCAGCATTAAAAGGGTCAGATGTCACACATTAGACCCTTTCAAAGTTGTAGGAAGAAACATAATTTTGGCATTGAAACTTAATGATTAGCTCACCTTCATAATTAATTCATATTCAAGCACACTGCCTGTACCAATAGTCTTTTTATAAACATAAAAAGATCCTGTAGCTGCCAGCACATTTTTAACTAATCTTATTTCCATTCTTTACTCATACTGTCTGGCAGCTGCTTTTAACCAGTTAGTGAATCTGTTACATTTAGCCTTACAGACACTCGTTTGTAATAATCAAATTCTTATATATTTTTGTCTTCATTCTAACAAAATGTTTAGTGTTACAAGGCAAAATTCGTCCAGGTTCATAAGGCATTGATCATTTTGAGAACATTTTGTTTAAAGTTAATTATTTTCATGTTGAAAGTTCTCCCTGTATCTCTGGTCCATACCATAGAGCTCTTTTTCCTGGTCCTAGTTTTTAAACAGTATACTGCCAAATGATATATATATATTTTTTCAAAAGTACAATATTTTAATTAAACGATTGAGCTGGTGCAGAATGAATCGTATGTTTCATATCAATATTATAGCTAATGATATCAAGATCACTTCCTGCTAAGGTCTGGCAATCTCAGTATAATGGTGGCTAGGTCAAACATCATAGGCAATGGTCCCAGCTGGCACCTCTTAACCACATTATGGACCAAAAAGAGTCTTTCAGAGTTAAGGACCAAAAAAGAAATTACACCAGAGTTGAGATCATAAGAAAATCAGGCAGCTATTATACTGCATTATGTAGGTACATAGGTTGCATAATTACCTCTGAAAAACATATCTTTGGTCTAAGCAAGTAGGAATGGTTATACAGATACACAAGTTATATAATAACTCATTGACTCATTGCAGAACTGCAGCAGAATGCTTTGTGAAATTATACCAAATGGCTCCTTGCTGCATTCAAAGAAACACTGTCATTCCTTTAAAGACCAGTCATGCCTACTTACTGGCCTTGATCATGCCCACTAACAACTGCACCCTTTGCCTCACCATTGCTATGAGTCTGAGTCTCAACATTATAGTACAAAACTTGCTTACTGAGACAAAAAGCATCACAAATATCCCTATCCATTGCACAAACTTGACTGGGTCTCCTACACTTTCCTTCTACAACCCCATGAGGATTCCACTTACCGTGTTTAACTCCCTGATGATGAATTCACCAATCAATGTTTTCTGCAGGAATTCACTGGCAATGCAGTTTGCAAGTGTGCATCAGCAGTGATCACTCTGTTTTGGGAGATTTCTCACGTATTCATGTTTATATGACTGCAAAGTTGATATATATGTTTGGGAGCTGTGTCAGTTTACTCAACAAGATGGGTACAGGGCTTAACCAGTACTACTTACTTTCATTTGTTTTGGTCAGTTGAATACCAACCAGTTTATCTTCTCAAGTACAGTCTTTATAAAATGTGTTGGCAATTCACAGGGGAAGTTATTTCAATCATTTGAACTAATTTATTCTCATTTTTATAAGATAGAACAAGCTTTTAATACTCATTACTTTTTTAGTAACATCACAGACCCTATTCGGCAGGTATAAATCACCAATTAATCTGACATTATCATACTTTGGAATAAATAAAAAAAACTTGTTGATGTTAATGTTAATATGTTCATGAAATAACTTTAGAGCCTGTGGGCAAATATAAATTGCATTACGTTTTGCTGAATTTTAATTTTGTGATATAACTAATCAATTTTATTTTTAATGCTGACAATCACCTAAATGGGTCTGTAAATATATACACAGGCTCCATCCTGTCTATTTTGTCTGTGATTTCTATGACTAAAAATAGAAATTAATAAAACTATGAATTTTTTTCTTAATATCCATGTGGTTTATAACAGGTCTTGTTCACCATCCCTATGATAAAACTCTTTTCATGCAGTTTATTTAGACAAAAAATAAATTTATTGGAGAGAATTCTACCATCTGTATATAAAACCTAATAGGGGTTACTTGAAGGAGTTTTTTCCTATGCTTTGGACTTTCCAAAAGACCTGAGTAATTTTACACTAGAAAAGTTGTAATAGTCAAAAAAATAATTAGTAAGAAGTGTATCACCCACCAGTGAGAGATGCAGTCCATCAGGGACATAAACAAAGATATTGACATCCAGATCCAGTCTTAGGTGAACTTGTGCCTTTGACAAAGTGTTCCATAGCAAATCTTTACTGCCCGCTGCCCCCCCCCACACACACAAATATCACCCAGTGCCACCATGCTCTCCAACCCAGCCTATCCACATTATCCAGATTACTTCTTTGAACCCTTTCTCATAGTTTGCCTTACATTTTATTTTTTTCCTGTGCTCATTCATTCAACACATCATAATTAGGCAAGACTGTACTCTGATAAGTATGGAGGAAATAACTTCATTAACCACTGGTCAGGAAGCCTGTATGCCCCCAAGAAGCCATATGGGTTCTAGATGTTCTGACTTGCAATTTATGAGATTGTTTCAAACTTATCATGTGCAACCTTGGTACATGTAATGGAAAGTTAAATAAATTATGGCCAAATTGTTATTCTTAAATACATTGCACCCCACCTCCACCCACACATGCACAGACACACAAGCATAAGCCATAGCAATAATAGTTTAACACTAATTTTAGTAAATGCATTACACTGTACACTATTACCTGTCTCATGCCAGATCAGTGAATAAGTTACTTATATTCACAGGTGACCTTTGCACCCATCAATTGCAGTCATTTTACTGGCACTGACCATCTGATTTGTGACTGTAATTAAAACATAGTAATGGTTACTGTAATCAAGAATTTCATCCTTCTTTGCACAAATGTGTTCTCAGGTTAAAAAGCCAGATTAGTATCCCACCCAACAGTTATAGCCACTTTGTAGTGCAGTTCTAACATCTGATTGTGATAAAAAATGATGACTATGTAATGTACTTCAACTTTACTTCACTGGCAATAGTCACAAATTAAAGTACTTCAAGTTGCCTTTTGCAAATAGCATTAATCCCACAAAACCAGAATAATGAACAAACAGCAGGAGTTAGTCATTTCTTTCAACAGACAGCCTTAACAGTTGCAGCTAATTTGTTTGCATAGGTTCATAGGTGTGTACTAGGCTAATGGCCCTGAGGTCTTTACAAGCCTAGCTCATAGGATTACCCTGGCATCATGCCACCTTACCTTAGTTCCCAGTGCCTCTGTCGAGTAAAGCCACTGGAGTGATCCCTGGGGTGAATTTTCTATTTCCCATCCACTCATCAATATTTCTCTTGAAGAGGGCCAGTGAGGTGCTCTGCTTGAGATGTATGGGAAGTCTATTCCATAGCATGGGCAGTCTCTGGGTTATGAACCTGTCACTCTAGCATGTTCTGTTGATTGTGGTAATGAGGTTGAGGACTCTGGAACTTGTAGTGCAGAGGGATTTGGATTTCTTTAGATGTAGCATTTCTAACAGAGCTAGGTCAGACATGGCTTTGTAAGTCAAGCAGAGATCGCCTTTAAGTAGGTGATATGAGATAGAGAATAGTTGGAGTTTTTTTACTCTGTCCATATAGGACAAATGTTTATGGCCTAGAATCCTCTTTGTGAGGTACGTTTGCGGCCTCAACAGTTGTTGCAGGTGTTTAATAAGGTACATGCCAAATGGGGCATTGTACTCAGTGATTGGCCTAATGAGGGAACAATAGAGGGAGACAATGACCTCTTTCTTCCTGGATGCAAAACCCTCAGTAATGAGATGTGCCACATAGAAAGACTTTCTGACCACAGTGCACTGTGGTGGTCAAAAAAGAAGTTGCTGTCAACCTGTGTTCCAAGAACTCTTATAATGCCTTCTGTGGTCAGTGGACTACCATCAATGTGGTAATTCATGGGAACTGGATTTTTCCCAAAGGGGATAATGACACATTTTTTGACATTGAGCTTAAGGCCATGGTTCTGACATCAGTCCTTGGTCTCAGTGTGGCCTTTCTGTAGGATGTCAACATCACTCAGGGAGTTAATAATAACTCTCAAGTTGCAATTGTCTGTGAACTTTGGAAGCCTGAGTCCCTTAGTGTTGTCCTGGACTTCAGAGAAGTAGATACCAAATGGGAGAGCACCCAGGAGTGAACCCTGTGGGACTCCACTTGTGACTGGTCAGCAATCTGACTTGGAGTCAGCTACTTTCACACTGTGGGTTTTACCTGTGAGCCAGTTTGCAATCCACCTAATTATGTAGGGGTTGATACCTAGCTTAGTGACTTTTTCTATAATTCCTGAGTGGAGAATGATATCAAAGGCCTTGGCCAGAACAAGGTAGGCTGTATGAACCACCTTACCTTCATCCACAGCTCTGGTGACTGCTCAGAGAAGTTGAGCAGGCATGATCTACCCTTCACAAAACCAAACTGTGCGGGACCCAGAGTTTGGAGATTCCCTGTATCCTTGTTTATTAGGTCCATGATTATGCATTCCATAGCTTTGCATATCAGACTCATTAGGCTAATGGGGTGATAGTTCCCAGGGTCTGTAGTCACTCCTCCTTTGTGGAGAGGGATGAAAGTAGCAGTGCGCCATTTGGTAGGGACAAAGCCTGAGGTGAGGCTGTGATTGAATAGGGCACACAGGTGAAGTGCCAGTTCACTATGTAGTTCATGTAGAACACAGCCAGGGATATTGTCAGGTCGCATAGAAGCTGTATTCTTGGCCTTGGACAGTCTTGTTTTAATCTGTGCAGCAGTAATACTGTGTGCCTGGCAATCTACTTGTATTGTGACTGGTCCCTTGAGGGGGGTGAGAGGGGTAAAGCTGGCAATGAATCTGTCAGACAGTATATCTGTTGGCTTGGTATAGGAGGTACCATTGTGCAGTAGCTCAGAGCGAATCTGGGTATTGCTGTGGATATTCTTTACATAACTATAGAAGGCCTTGTGGTTTTCTTTACTATCTGCTGCAATTCTGTTTTCATAGCTAGCTTTAGAGGATTTGATGAGGGTTCTCAACTTTTTGTTGAGGCTGATAAGGGAGTTTTTCCAGTTTTGGGATTTCACTTTATTCCACATCAGTTTCCTCCTTCTGTTGTAGAGTTTGTTTATGGCAGGGGACCACCAGATTGGCTTTTTTTTTTTTGGAGGAGAGTGTCTTGGTTCTGTTGGGTATGGCGAGATCCATGCATTTGTGTACGTGTTCATACAGTGCATTGGTGTATGATTCGGTGGTCATGCAACTGATCTCCTTTTGCATGGGTGCCATGAGATTAGCCACCTCTGTTTTTAGAAACCTAAAGTTAGCTTTGGAGAAGATTTCCATGGTGGTTCCCTTTGCAGGGGTGAGGGTGGGTGAGTGGGATGTGGATTTCCAAGGTGATTAGTTTGTGGTTGGATCTAACCAGGAAGGAGTTGACTATTGCTATAGAGCAGCGGTTTCCCATCTTAGAAATAAACAGGTCAAGGATGTTACTACCTCTAATGGGGATAAGAATGAGCTGGTCCAGGCAATGGAATTAATGAATTCCAGGAAACACTGGGCAAGTGTATTGGTACATGAGTTGTTTTCCCAGTTAATGAAGGGGTAGTTGAAGTTGCCCACATTCCTTCTAATGTTGAGCAGCATGTCCCTCAGATTGCATTTGTTTTTAGCTGTTACGGTGGTAATTTGGTCTTTAGAACACCACCTACAAAAGCCACTTTATGGGTGGCAAGAGCCTTGGCTAGTATCTGGAAGCCCAAGGGTGATGGCTGCAGGCCATCTCTGGCAAAGCATCGAGGTCTGTCAATCATGTCATCCCAGGCAGACAGATACTGGATCCCCTTAGAATGACACCAGAAACTTAGCCAATTGTTGAAATCAATTATTTTCTGCTTGTATTGTGGTATAATTCTGGGAGATGGTAGATTTCTGCTCAAGGCAAGGGTCATACCCACCTGGGCTACATAATCCGAAAGCTCCTACATGTCTCTTTTCATGTAGTCCAGGGAGGTACATCTCAGATCATTGACACCCACATGTGCAATGACAGAGTCATATTTACACCTGTTGTTGAGGTACCTGAGTGCATGCCTTATGTGGTGGATCCTGGCAGCTGACTGTTACTTTCTTCTTATTCAACCTAGTGAGTGGGACATCAGTATGCCTCACTATCGAGTCACGTATGACTAGTGTGTTGGGCATGCTGTTTTGCCTTAGGGGCTTTGGTTGAATGGCACACTGTTTAGGAGAGTTATGTGCCTTTGATTAGTGTTGTGTTGTGCTGGTTGAGTGCATTTCTGCCTTAGAGGTCTCTGCTATTTGGGTAGATTTTTATTGAGACCATCCACAAAGGTGGGTGTGTGATTTGTGTTTTTATATGAAGGCAGTACTGGTGTGTGTGCTGAAGGGCTATGTGTTCCATGTGGTGTGGTGCAAGTGTTGACTTCTCCTCTTGACTAGCTATTCCAGTATTGGCTGGAGAGTGCGTGTCTTCCAGTTTTGATATACAAGTGCATCTCTTGCAAGTCTGAGTGTTGGGAGGTAAGAGGAGAGGGTTGTCAGTGTACATGAGGCAGTAGCTACATTGCCTCAGGATGCCCAAGTTCACCAGGTTAATAGGAGAATGTACAGGAAACTGACCTTTAGACATGCCTGGAGGGGTGGGCATTAATAATAAGTACTACTGGAGCTGATTCCTTGTAGAACATTTAGTGCTGGTAGCACTTTTGTGTGCTACAATAATTGCTACAAGAAGTCTGGCAAAGTGCTAGACTAATAAGCTACTAAAAGTGCAGGAGAGGCAAGAACTAGTAGATCTAATGGAAAATTTGAAGGGCAGATGTTGGCACCACTCAGAAGCTTACAAACTGTCCTGGATACAGTAAATCTGTATCTGGAATGGACTAGTTACAGGGAAGGTGGGAAACAAGCTTGGATTTTTTTTCTAGTAAAGTGGAAAGGGAGAAAGGAGAAACAGAAGATAATTCAAGGTTGAGAAACTAAGTGGGTTGGCCTTCTCAATTATTCTCTCTGTATTAGGTAGAATGACACTAGATTGGGAGGAGTGCCCCAGATCAAATTTACAGTAGGGGTGGGCAACTGCAAAGCCACCAAGTATAAGAACAGGATACCAATGGGGGGGTGGTGGAAAACTAAGTCAGTTATATGATACACTCCTTGGCAGGAAATCAGAACAAACAAACACAAACTGATGTTTAACAAATGGAGAAAATTTCCAGTTAATACCTCGCACAAAATGAAACTAGCTAGAAAAAATTTAAAAACAGTATTACAGTAAAAACCTTATTTATGAGGCCCTGTGAGACAAACAATTTTAATACAAGCGTGCAGATTAGTTTATAGCTATAAAATACAGTAAAAAGTATGCAGCAGACAATAAAAGTGCTATAAACAACTAGTAAAATAAGCAAAAAACAGGATACTTATATATCACAGATCAGAGTTTTGTTCAGTGCCCTTTCACCGATTAGCTCTGCGTGAAATGGTGGAAACACTCACAAGGTAACTTCTTAAGTAACAGAAAGTTGAAACCTGAAAAAACTTTAAAAAAAAGCTTGAAAGAACCGATGAGGTGCTTACAACAAGCAGCATTCCAGGCAACCCCAATCAGCCAATGACCATAAACAGTTCACTCTCACTGAAAATACAAAATGACTTTTGCTAAACTGAGATGGCCTGGAACTTGTCCTCAGACACATAGCCTCTGCAAGCAGTCAGTTATATGATACACTCCTTCACAGGAAATCAGAATAAACAAACACAGATGTTTAACAAATGGAGAAAATTTCCACTTAATACCTCACACATAGTGAAACTAGCTAGAAAGGATTTACAGTGTGACAGTAAAAACCTTATTTATCAGGCTCTGTGAGGCAGACAATTTTAGTACAAGCATGCAGATTAGTTTATAGCTATAAAATGCAGTAAAAAGTATGCAGCAGACAATAAAAGTGCTATAAATAACTAATAAAATAAGCAAAAAAGACAGGATACTTATATATCACAGATCAGAGTTTTGCTCAGTGCCCTTCCACCGATTAGCTCTGTGTGAAATGGCAGAAACACTCACAAGGTAACTTCTTAAGTAACAGAAAGTTGAAACCTGAAACAACTTTAAAAAAAGCTTGAAAGAACCAATGAGATGCTTAATCCAAGCTGTAGTCCAGGCAACCCCAATCCGCCAATGACCATAAATACTTCGCTCTCACTGAAAATACAAAATGTCTTTTGCTAAACTGAAATGGCCTGGAACTTGTGCTTAGACACACAGACTCTGAAAACAATCAATTATATGATACACTCGTTGGCAGGAAATCAGAACAAACAAACACAAACAGATGTTTAAAAAATGGAGATAATTTCCAGTTAATACCTCACACAAAGTGAAACTAGCTAGAAAATATTTACAAACAGTGTGACAGTAAAAACCTTATTTATCAGGCCCTGTGACGCAGACAATTTTAATACAAGCATGCAGATTAGTTTATAGCTATAAAATGCAGTAAAAAGTATGCATCAGACAATAAAGGTGCTATAAGTAACTAGTAAAAATAAGCAAAAATCAAGATACTTATATATCACAGATCAGAGTTTTGCTCAGTGCCCTTCCTCTGATTAGCTCTGTGTGAAATAATGGAATCTTATAAGATAATGGAATCTTATAAAATAAAAATTGAATGTCCTATTAACTGATTTTGGATCCTCACTTCACTCCCCACCACCACTACCCCCCCCCCACACACACTAACATAATCCCCCAGATTCAGCAAGCCCTGCACAGTGTGCAGGACTAGTGCAGGAGCTCCAGCAGGCAATATGACTGCTGTGTGATCCAGGAATAAGCTGTAGGGATGTGGACGAGTGCTCCTGCACTAGTCCTGCACCGACTCAGCCCTTGTATGCAAATTACCCCATTTGCAGGAGAAATCCATGCAAATTAGGTGAATTTGTGATCCAGGAAGCTGGAAGCTGGCCATATAGGACTAGTGTAATCTGCAGAAATGTGCTCCGCCAGTAACTGAGTACATTTCTGCAAACTACAAAATGGAGCCATGATAGCTCCAAATAAAGAGTGGACATTATGTAGAAAGCATGCCAATGGCCAAGTATATGGCCACTGGCATGGAAAACAGTTGCAAAAATAAAAAAATCAACTTTTATTTTTTTTAGCCGATCTCGGCTGTTTAGCGTAGGGCAGTGGCACACAAATGAGATCGGGCGAAAAATAAGGAAAAAAATAAAATAAGCATTCTAACCAAAATCACTATTTTGCCATTATACTCAATGGCAGGCAGAAGACAACATGGCCAGTAAATAGTGGTTGCTAAGGGGGAGGCTCAGTGTGGGACCAGTAACTTTGCATCAGCAGGCAATCCTATGTAAATGAGGGGAATGATACTGAACCCCAGATTTCCCCTGCATGCTAGTCAGCACCCAACAGTGTAAGAGCAGGAATAGCTTGGTGCAAGCCTAGGAGTTAGCTGACATCATAGGGGTGTGTGTCAGGTATGCTGTAAGTGGATTGGAGCCCTATGGCTTTGGTTTGCCCTTAACTTAGCAGAGCTAAGCAGGGGGTGTATCTGAGGCTGTCTAGCACTCTTTTACATTGCCTAAGTGGGTGTGCGCATTGCGCACTGGGTTTTAAAGGAAAAAAAAGTAAACCAGGAAATAGCAGCTCTGTGCACATTTGAGCACTGTGTTTGCACAGTGCACCCCCGTGCTTACAGGAAAGCAAGGGGAAGGGAAAACAGCAATAGGAAGGTAATCTAGGCGAGCTAGCATAGGTGGCAGGTGAAATGCATCAGAATCAGCCAATTACACAGGCAGCAGACCAGCCCAGCCCAGAACACTACTATAAACTACACAAAAACCATTCTCTCTGTTTTTTCCCACATACGCTACACCACCGGTGTATACAATCAGGGAACCTTTAACAAACAAAAACAACAAAATGATAGGGGTTGCAATAGCTATCATACAATAACATGTGGAAGAGGCTGAGGGTGGTGAGGATGTGAATGCTGCTGACCAACCCAAGTGAGGAGACGGAGAAGAGTATACAGACCCATGGTAACCTACCAGGGGCTACATGAGCCTGAGATAGTAGAGCGCTATAGGGTGGACAGGGACCTCCTACAGCAAATTGATGGGCTGTGCTGGCCACACCTCACACACAGAACTAACAGAGGGAAACCTATCCCAGTGGATAACCAGGTATGTGCAGGCCTAAGAATACTAGCTACAGGTACCTTCCAAAGGCCACCTGGGGATATCATAGGGATGTCACAGGCATCAGCATCCAGGGTAGTCCACCAGTTCCTGGATGCCATGTGAGCACATGCCAGTGAGCATGTATATTTCCCCAACATCGGTGAGGCATTGGCCAGCAATAAGCATCTCTTCCACCAAATAGCAGAAAACACTGTGGTAGTAGGTGTTATAGACTGCATGTACTGCACAATCCCAAAGGGTTGTACTGCTGTATGAACAACCCCACAATCACACATGTGCATACATGGCCACCCACACAAACACACACATGCACACACTCATCCTACATGCATCAACCTCCCTCCACTTCACCAGAGTGACCTTACAGACAAACTAACTACCCACCAGTATGCACACACACACACATACAGGTGAGATTGCACAATGATAGTACACACAGTCCTCCTATTACACATCTGTCATCATACATAACATATGGTACACAACAGCATGCAGTGCAGCTATAGTCAATCTATGTTAGCAACAGTATACATGTGTGTGATGCATGTACTGTGTCACTAGGTGATGCCCCTTCCCCTGGATACCACTGCACCCATGTACACAGTATTGCTGTGCACCTTTTCTGCACCCTGCCGTGTGCTGTGCACCACACCTCACAGGTGTACAACCCATTGATGAATGTTTAGTACTGTGTCAGTTATGTCAGCTTTAATGCTCACAGCCCTGATGTTTTTCAGCAACACATACTTGGGATGATATGTGAAAAGATGTCATTTGTGAATGCCTGATGTCTGATTTACAGCTCTCAACATCAGCAGGCCATTTTTGACCAATGCAATACTATTACACTGACAAACATCAGAGCATACCACGGCTATGGGGGGAGTACACACCCTTATTGATATGATGCACCCTTCCTTGATCTGCCATGGGACCACATCACTGCATATATTAACAGTACATGAGCCCTATATGTGACATATGTCCTGTACTTTATCATGCAGTGTCTATAGCATGTGTTAGGTGTGCAGATGCTGACCACGATGCATACACTCCATGTGGGCATATGTATGCAGACCCTTATCATGACGGTTTGTTGCACCTGTTGTTATGTGTACTACAGCAGTCATTATTCCTGACAGGGGTATACTAGAGTGGGCCATCTGCATTTGCCAGTGTATGTTCAGTCTGACTTAAACATGTCCCCCTAATCTGCATGATTGCAAGGTCTACTCATGTGCACATCCCTTGGTGTTCACACACTGCCATCACTATTGCTGTGGGGGTAGGGTTACGGCTGCCACAGATCTGAACCTGACTATGTGCAGATACAGCCATCCTTAGCATCCTTAGGATCCCTGCTACACTGCACTGATGTGTCATGTTGTCACCACCCCCACCTTCAGCCTATTTGCAGATGCTTGACAAGTAAGACCTACATGAGTGTCAGTTTGCAGTGTCCCATGCACTGAACACCACATATTGCAGCCTAGTCCCAGTTGATAATGTGGACCACAGTAATACATTATGCCATAGTGTAACTCTGCAACAGTTGCCATTGTTCTACAGGTATATACACTGGTGTTGCACTGTATACGGGTGTTGTTCCAAACATGTCCCTACTGTAGGCCATGCCTCCCACCATTATGTTACTCCCTGTGGACACATTCCACAATGACAGGATGTTAGTTATCTTGCAGGTGTCTGACATATCCTTCCAATACCCCATCATGGTCACCACTTTGATGACGTGCATTTAACAGCAACAATACGTGCACATGTACAGCATGCATTCTGGGTAGGTGTGTTAGATGTGTGCATGGAATATACCATAGTCATTACATTCCCGGTGTATTGGCAAGCATCTGCATAAATCATACTCAGCAGCTACATATTGCTATCTTGGGGTATACCAGAGGGACCTACATAAGAGGGTAAGAGATGCAAAGTCAGTGACCACACCTGTGGTATTGCTACAGGGTGGGTGCAGCATTACAATATATCAACAGTACATGTCCACAATACTACCACATATGCACATCTGTTTATCACTAATATGCTGCAACAAACTATATCTATGACATGTCAGATATTCATGATCTACTTGTACAGATATGGATGTATACGCAACATTGGTCTACTGATGTGCCCTGTGGCCTTACCTACATGCTCCTCAGCTGGTGTGTGGGTAGCAACCACCTCCACAAAGGTGTCCGGCAGTTGGTGGCTATGCAGACTGGCAGGTGCCATGATGCTGGCTAGGAGCTCCTCCAAATGTGTCAGGGGAGAAAGGATGGCATGCCCCCCCTATTGCGAGGTGATCCCCCCAGACTGCAGCAGCATTCTGATGGGCATTGTGAAGCAGGTCAGAACAATGATGCCAGACTTGCTCATAACTGTGGTTGTGCAGTCCATCATCATTGACCCTGTGGACTAGGTCATTCCACAGGTCGGTCCGCTCCTGCAGATCATGGGTGGCCCAGCCAAACAAAACAGGGTAGTGCTGTATTAGGTGGTTTACCACAATGTCATTCTCAGCAGCTGAGTAAGTTGGAAGCCTTCCATGGGACATCTTGCCCGAAAGACATAAAGATGGACACAGGTATGAGCAAGTCATGCAGCAAGGTTTCCATGGTTCTTAATACACATCACTGTCACTCCCCCACCATATCAGCAACAACAAACTGTACATGCAACTCAATAGGTATGGCTACTGCTTACCTACCAGTGGGACAGATATTGTATTGTACCACACTTTGTGCACTGTGTCTGTGGCCATGTTCCCTGTGTGGACACTATCATTACTGGCCTGTTACAGACTATTCACCTGTATGTCATTGTCAGTGCCACTATGGCTCCAAATATGCCTGTGGTATGATTGCTATGTGGTTGCTGCACATCTGACATTCTGTGTTTTGGGGATATCTATGCATGCTGTTGGACATGTTGCAGGATGGTGTAGACTATTACTACCCACATATGCTCTATATCAGTGACACAATAGCATGTATGTGTACTATTGGCCAGCAGAACCACCTCTCCAAACTCATCTGCCCATGTTACCAGGCCACATCACATGTGTGACCCACCCTGGGGCCTCCTCATGTACTGGTCACGCAATACCTTCAGGTGGAACAAACTAAGGGGATGTTGCCTCCCCCAGGGGCACACACAGACATGATCTTGTCCCCAGAGGTCAGGTCCAGGGTCTGTTCCATAACTGGCTCCACAGACACATGTAGGATGTGCTACATCATGTTAAGGCACTCAGTACACATTCACAGGGTCCACATTCTCCTCCTGCTCAGTCTGCAGGCCAGTCACCTTCGAGACGTGGACTGCTGTTGTGAGTAGCAGTGCATGGGAGGCTTGTTCCCATTGTGCCCATATTTGCGCCCATGGGGCATCCACATCACAGACCACACACACCATCCAGGATATTTACCCACCACATGTATCACATACCACCCCTGTAGGCTGTACTCTATATCTACCAACCCTGACCACCTCCACAACTATACTTGCCATACTTCCCCATATTCCCATTCCATACTTCACAGACAAGGGCAATGTGATCCCAACAAGAGGTTCATATGTGACATACCCATCCATGTTGCACACACTGGCAGCTGTATATATCTGTGTGTATTGCTATGTGTGTTGTTCCCTCACACATAGCATGCAGCATTGTGGTGGTAATATAGGGGACATGTATTTACATACATAGGTTCATAGGTTCATAGGTTAGTACTAGGCTATCAGCCCTAGGGCCTATACAAGCCTAGCCATAACAATTCCCTGAATATTTCTTCCCACATTATTTACTTTCCTGGACCCCTGTCTAGCAGGGCGACTGACGTGATCCCTGGGGTGAATTTCCTTTCTCCCATCCAATCGTCAAGGTTCCTCTTGAAGATTTCCAAAGAGGCACTCTGCTTGACATGTATGGGCAATCTATTCCAGAGTCTGGGGAGTCTCTGGGTCAGGAACCTATCCCTCCAACATGTTTTGTTTATTGTGATGACAAGGTTTAGATCCCTGGAGCATGTAGCTCTGAGGGATTGGGATTTCTTTAAGTGTAGCATGTCCAACAGCTCTGGGTTTGACATGGCCTTGTATGTTAAGCAGAGATTGCCTCTGAGTAGACGATATGCGACAGAGTATAGCTGGAGTTTTTATGGCGGTCAGCATAGGGCATCTGCTTTAGGCCTGTGATTCTTTTAGTGAGGTATTTCTGAGGCCTTTCCAGTTGTTGCAGATGTCTTGAGAGGTACATACCAAATGGGGCATTGTATTCTATAATGGGTCTAATGAGGGATGAGTACAGTGGGACAATGACCTCCTTTTTTCTGGATGAAAAGCCCTTCGTGATGAGGTGTGCCACATAGAAGGATTTCCTGACTGTTGTGGCGATGTGGTTATCGAAGGTGAGACCACTGTCCACCTGTGTCCCTAAGTCTCTTATCACACTTTTTGTGTTTAGTGTACTGCCACCTATATGGTAATTCATGGATACATGTTTTTCCCAAAGGGGATAACAATACATTTCTTGGCATTGAGCTTGAGCCCATGGCTCTGGCACCAAGCATCTGTTTCTGTAAGGCCCTTTTGTAGAGTATCCACATCATTTGGGGATTCAATAATGGCTCCCAGTTTGCAGTCATCTGCAAACTTTGTTAGCCAGAGTCCCTTAGTGTTGACCTGTACTTCAGAGAAGTAGATGCCAAACAAGAACGGCCCCAGGACTGAACCCTGAGGTACTCCACTTGTCACTTGTCTGGAGCTGGATTTGGAGTCGGCTACTTTTACAGTGTGGGTTCTATCAGTAAGCCATTTAGCAACCCATTGGGTGACATAGGGATTAATGCCCAACTTAGTAAGTTTATCTATGATTCCAGAGTGGGGGATGGTGTCAAAGGCCTTGGCAAGGTCTAGATAGGCTATGTGGACCACCTTACCCTTGTCCATGGCTCTGGAGACTGATTCAAAGAAGTCAATCAGGTTCAGGAGACAAGATCGGCCCTTCACAAACCCAAACTGGGTGGGGTCCAGTGTTTGAAGGTTGCCAATGTCTTTGTT
Organism: Protopterus annectens; assembly: GCF_019279795.1. Taxonomy (NCBI): domain Eukaryota; kingdom Metazoa; phylum Chordata; order Ceratodontiformes; family Protopteridae; genus Protopterus; species Protopterus annectens. The sequence continues at coordinate 617,491,206 of NC_056730.1, forward strand.
TATAAGTTCCATGATAATACGCTCCATGGCCTTGTAGATAAGGCTTGTCAGACTGATGGGACGGTAGTTTCCGGGATCCAAGGTGGATCCCCCCTTGTGGATTGGGATAACTATAGCTCTGCACCACTCAGTGGGCATGAAACCTGAGGTGAGGCTATAATTAAACATGACACTTAGGTGAGGTGCCAGTTCATATTGTAGTTCATGTAGTACACAGCCCGGGATGTCATCTGGTCCCATGGATGCTGTATTCTTGGCTTTAGAGAGTGCATATATGTTTGTGTGTGCGTGTGTTTGTATATATATATATATATATATATATATATATATATATATATATATAGATGTAGACATGTGCATATAGGTATATATCTATATATATGTAGATATATATGATGTGTATATGTGTTTATATATATGTCTACGCATGGGTATCTGTATATTTGTGGACATACATGTATATATATATATATATATATATATATATATATATATATATATATATATATATATACACACACACACACACACACACACACACACACACACATGCATACCTATGTATGGGGTACATCCAGACATCAAGTCCACAATCTCACAACACCTTCCTGCACAGATGCACTGTTCTGCCTTGCTACAACACAGACAGGTGCCACATATGGACACAGCCTGACATTAGGGGGATATATGTAGGGCCAGATTGCAGGCAACCCTATTACACACCTGTGGCATTCTTGCATGCTACAATACACGTTAACATGAATATCTAGCAAGAGGTGGGCTGTGGAACCCACATGTCCATCATTATGGCATTACTTCCACCACCAGCTATTGGCCACAGTAATATACATACTTTCCATTACACAGCAAACACTATGATGGCTTACATCTTATAGCCAGTGCTGCTCTGGACGGTTGATGGGTATGGCCAACTACCCACAGGGACAGACTCTATTGTCCTTAGCAGTTTTTCAGCTGAACATCATTACAGCAACACCTGATGGCACATATAAATAATTCCACATCATCTATCCCATTATTATGAACCAAGTATTATGGTCAATTACATGCATATATACTTCACATACCTGTTCTGGGAATCAAGTCTCTTCTGGATAGTTTGCTGGATGTTTTTTTTTTGTTTGTTTGTTTGTTTTTGCCTTTCAATCTCTCTCTCTCTCTTCTCTCTCTCTGTCTCTCTCTTTGTCTCTCTCTCTCCCTCTCTCTCTCTGTCTCCCTCCCTCTCTCTCCCTCTCCCTACAGTAAATAGATTGAGCTACTTTGAATAGATTGCAGCATGGATTTTGTAGGTGATGCACATGATCAGGTGATGTGCTCTGCACCAATCAGTGTCCTCCACTTGCTACCTGAAATGCAGCATGCTGTGTAATACTTCCAATTACCACTGTCATGGCAACCAACTACTATCAATCCCTACATCATGTGGGCGTGGTCCCTTTACCTTTCCTGTATGGTGGACATCCTTCCTGTGTGTGGGCAGCAGTGTTACAGACAGCAGGTAGCAATACCTCTTACAAGAGAACCAGCACACTCTGGCCAGCTACATATTTGTAGGGGGTTCCAGAACTACAGACAGAGTGTGAGTAGTGTTGTATGCACTGTATAGCACCAGTGTTACAGGGTTTGTGTGTGCATACTAGTTAAACATGGAATGCAGTCTGTCTGCATAGCTCTCAACTGTGGGCCTATCCACTTGATGGCCAGAGGTGTGCCTATTATGTTTTGTCTATCCACCACACAGGTCTTGTGTCAGATATATCACTGGCAGTGTGTGTGTGCTGAGTGCTATCAGTACATGGCTACATCCATGTCTGTTTCTAACTTCATATTCCTGACTAAGGGTATGTTGCAGACTATCCTGTAACACCAGCAACTTGCTTAGTGTATGACAACAGTATTTCACATATGGGCCTGTGTTCCAGCCTCTGTTCTCCACCTATATATCAGGGTTTATACATATGACATGTTGTTATGTAGTGGGCTGTGAGTATGTCATGCTGCCATTCCTGCCATCAGTCCACTGCTGTTGTGGCCCCCACACATATTGTGGGTTTGTGTCCATATATATGAGTGGGCTTCATCTACATAATACATGTGTGCTCTTATGCACTCAAGATGCCAGTGTATGTAACAGTGGTATATAGTCATGTATTATTCAGTCTATGGAGGGGATGCACCATAACTAACCTAGGCTGTTACAGCATGTGGGGCTATCAGGGGTAAGCTGCCTTAAGGTATCTGGATATACATTACCATACAATTCACCTTGAGTAAATGCAGGCCTATGGCTTCCTGCCATACAGACTGTTCTGTTTGTCAGTCTGTTTGTGATGGTGTCAGTTATGCCTTGTTATGTAACAGATACATCCCATTGTGTCAATTGAGGTCTTTACCTCCTAGGGATTGTATACAAAGTGTAGTTAGAGGCTGCTGGACTTTACGTCTGCATTTCTTATTGTTGATTGAATATTATCTTGTGGCCCAGTCTGTTTTTACTATTGTACTACTTGAAGGCCTCGGCCTGGACAGCAACATATGTCAACCTTTCTAGACTACTGTATTAATATTACTGTTTCACAGTTGCATTACTCTGTTTATATGTATGTCAGAGTCTAAACAGCTATATGAAATGGCATATACAACTGTAATAGTACACAAATAAAGCTTTCCCATGTATGCAAACCTGTGTGTGGTGTTATATCCTTTGACCTCTCTCTGGGTATATGTTGCGGGCAACAATTGTCATTTTTATGGGTGGCTCATACAGGGTCCAGTAGGTCAGGTGGCAACTGTAGGCATAGTGGCTGTTCCGCATTGTGTGCACTTTCTACATATGTATCATCCTATACATATCTCTGTGTGTGTATGTGTAGTTACACACACACACACACACACACACATATATATATATATATATATATATATATATATATATATATATATATATATATATATATATCAGCATATATGTGTCTGTGTATATGTATCTTAGGAATGTTGATTGCTTCCACATTGTACATTCCCTATGGTAGCCAGACTGTACCTCATGATATGTAACTGATACCAGCCTGACATCATACAGGTGGGATGGAGTACTGTTAACATCTTGTGCCCATGTTGTGTCAGGTCCTGGTTATGTGATTTGCAACAGTTGGTATTGTATTGACAGGGCAGATGTGTTTGGCTGTGGGGGGGGGGGATAGCTATACGTACAAGATGTATGTTGTTTGGGCCCCCTCACCCCCACTAACGGTGCATGTGGACATATATGTTTTTGTTATGTTCTCTTTTATATCTATAGATATATGTCTGTATATACCTATATAGATATATATTTATGCTTACACACACACACACACACACATATATATATATATATATATATATATATATATATATATATATATATATATATTGCTGTATATATATCTATATATATATATATATATATATATATATATATATATATATATATATATATATATATATTTATACATATAGATGTAGACATACATATCTATAGATGTATGTATATATGTGTGTGTATATAGATATATCTATATATATATATATATATATATATATATATATATATATATATATATATATATATGTATAGATACATATATAGATATGTTACATCTATTTAGATATAAATATATATACACATACATCTACATGTTTAAATACATTTCCTTCACTCTTGAATGACTGGGCTGGATGATATGTTTGTGAAAATATCAAGGTTATGTATATCTGATATAGCTTAGTGGCAAATGTGTGCAGGGTCCTCGGTTTGAGCCTTTCAAAGGCTGTTTGTTTTGTTGCTGGCCATAACAAGGGCTATTGGATGCAAAGTGATTAAGGGACGTTTAAGCAGTTGTAAGCGGGTTTGCACTGGTTTGCGTGGAGGTAAGCACTGCTAACTTACAGTTACAGTTTCTCATACTCAATTAGCTTCTAAATTGCTTAACCTCTCTAGGCATTGCTTACCCCCATGCAAACAAGGTTAAACCTGCTTACTGCTGCTTAAAAGTACTTACTCCCGCTTACTCCTGTGCTAATTTCCTTAAAAGAAAAGAAAAAAGGGTTGATAGGAAAGTGGTGAAAAAGGGGCACAAAGAGGGAAAGACAGTGGAGAAAATAGCTAGGAGTGTGCAGGAGGAAGTGGGGAAGGTACATATCTGTCCGTTTCTTCTACAGCAACAGCTGTGCATATACACTGAATTTAGAGGTAGATTTGGACACTCAAACCCCTGAGAGAGGGGTGAGGACAACAATAATATGTTGTGATGCCAGTTAGACCAGATTACATGTATCCAGTGGACACGTGCGAAATGGACAGCTATGTATGGGGTGATATTTTTTTTTTGGGAACAGATTGCCCTTTTATTTTTTTTCAGGTGAGATTGGGATGTTGGAGAGGGATAATAGGTATATTTTGGGAGGTAGGTTGGGTAGGTTAACAGACAAGGTAAACAAGACACATATAGGGGCAGTATATGACACATGTGGAGGGTAAACACTTTGATGGGGAGGGGTGTTGGGAAATTGAAAGCCCATGAGCCCCCAAGTGGAAACAGTGAGACTGAGGTCCCCACCCATGGGCAGTCACCACTGCACCTTCACAGCTCCAATGGTGGCTGTGCTGGGAGCTGAGTCGGAGAGCCAGGCCAACCTTCTAGTCTTGACATGCAGCTCTTGTGCTGGCATAGCAGATCTCCAAACTGCTGACTGAGCTTCTACACACCACGACCCAGACCTGACGACAGGTGACAGGTTCCTGTTCATGCCTGCTCCCGGGGCGGTAAGCCCCATCCCCTGAGGTGGTTCCACCTGAACGTGGTGCAGGACCAATGGACGAGGAGGTCCCGGGTTTTGCCACAGACATGCTGGTGCCTGGTTCCACGGCCAGCTGAGGTGGGACAGGTGGGTCCGCTGGGACCCGTATTCCCATACATGCTATGGTGTTTATGGTTTATCAATATATGTGGGTTAGTAATAGTTAACACATTCTGGGATTAGGTATAACAGCATCATTAGATATTCCCATTAACCCAGACACCAAATATGGAACAGTTGCATAGCAAACAGAACATATGCATATATGGGACCACAGTGGTAATAACAACAGTATGCGGGTACATTGATGGAGCCATGCCACCAATGTTGGAGTATTTCAACACAGCACATGCATTGAAACAGATTTAAATAATTATCAAACAATAGGACATATGTCCCAACATGACAGTGAAGTCATCACGTACCAATTGAGGTGGGTATTTAGTGTACTGTTGGAGATATGGTGGTGGGGGGGAGAAAGATGTCAATTAACAACTAGTATATTCCTGTAGTTTGCATTACTTTCCTAGTCAGTGCTGTTATCTGTACTTTACTAGTATTACTACACTACCCTATTGCCTTAGTTTGAACAGTGATATGGCTGTCGATATCTATATACATGAACTGGTTTTACCTGCAGTATACACCTCTTACCTGGTATACCTGTGGAGAAATTGTTTGTTAACACTGTTTCTACACATACTCCCAGATTCCAGGTTGATGTTATGCACATACCTGTCCATCTCTTTTTGCACAGACTCTAGCCATGTCTTGACCACATTCAGGTGAACCGGGACATATGTAGACTATTGCCTTCTTCAACCTTTAGTGACTTACAACACTCTTATACAGGATTTCCTAGACAGTTATATTATGTAGCACAGTGTGGGTGACAGAGATCAGTGATACCTTATTATTCAGAGCAACTGCAACACTCACAATGCCATAAAATACCAGAGTAAACCTTACCAGTACAGGGTATCAAGCTTTTATTTCTTGGCACAGTGTTCATATCTGACATACCTGTGGGAGTAATGTTTGTTAGCACTACCTGAATGTTGCCACACAAAGTACCATATTCACATTTGTATTATGCACTTACATCTCACTCTGTTACTGTACACACTTTGGTCACAACTTGACAACATGGGGTGTAGATGGGACATACTTGGCTTATTACTCTCATAACAGTTTGGGGAGTTGCTACAGTAATAGGTTTGGTCTTATAGATATGTGACAATCAGTTGTATGTCTTGTTTGCAGCCTGTACGCCTGGGATCATCCCACTGATTTCCCAGGGGGACAGGGTGACAGGCAGCAGATATGGAAGAATATACTGGAAATTCTGGACATATCTGTACAGTTGTGGGGTATGATTCTGTATGCAGACTACTCCACTCCAAGGATTCAGACCATGGCTGTGTCTGCTGACACTAAAACACTGTCCATCACATGTGGATATTGCTGTATATCTCTTATCTGATTTCTGTGGATAAATCTCCTGTGGTTTTACATTCTGACCTTGTATTACATCACTCTTATACAGGATTTCCTAGACAGTTGTATTATGTAACAGGGTGTGGGTAACAGTGATGAGTAATACCTTATTATTCAGAGCAACTGCAACACTAACAGTGCCATACAATACCCAAGTAAACAGTACCAGTATGGGGTATCACTCTTTTATTTCTGGGCACAGTGTTCGTATCTTATGTACCTGTGGGAGCAATGTTTGTTAGCACTACCTGACTATTGCCACACAAAGTACCAGTTTTACATTAGTATTATGCACTTACATCTCACTCTGCTACTGTAAACACTCTGGTCGCAGCTTGACAACACAGGGGTGTAGATGGGACATACTTGGCTTATTACTCTCATAACAGTTTGGGGGGTTGCTAGAGTGACTGGTTTGTTCTTATAGATGTGTGACAGTCAGTTGTATTTCTTGTTTGCAGCCTATATGTCTGTGATCATCCCACAGATATGGGCCAATATACTGGACATTCTGGACATATCTGTTCAGTTGTGGGTATGATTCTGTATGCAAACTCCTACCACTCCCGGATTTGAACCATGGCTGTGTGTGCTAAAAATACAACAGTTCACGTCTCAGTTGTGTGTGCTATTTGGATTTTGTTGTCCATATTTTCACAGTTTTCTGTCTATGGTGCTTCCAGTTGTACTAGCTGACATCTGGGGATTATACCAGTCATATACAGACATTCCTACACATTTTTAATTTATGTTGCACAGTGTGGGTAACAGTGATTAATACAACAGTACTATTAAATAATTGTAAATCTACATTACTTTATGATACCAGAGTAAACACACGCAGTCCTTTAGTTAGACCTTCATTGTCAGGCTATTATGCTTTAATTTACAAACAACTTATTTGAGACTCTTCCTGCCATATTCTCTGGTGTATGCAGCACTTGTCTTATACAATACAGGTGTTATACAGGCAATTGACTTTCTAATACAGTTAGATTTATTTCCTATGACAGTACATGCAAGAGTATTACTAACCTGCCTCACTTCACAACCTCTCCAAGCAACAGCCATGGGCCTCCTGGTTCACAGCCCACTTACATGCCACTGTGGAGGACATAAGAGGAATATTTAGCCATACCTATCCATAATATACGTGACCTGGCAATTATTAAACAGGTCTTGGAGTGATACTTACACACTACTGGGACCTTCCCTGTCGTCCTAGCCTCTTGGATCCACTGATCCAAGAGATCCCCCTTTTGCCATTTCAGGTCAGCATAGTGATGCCTAACCTGCTCACCAGTTTGGAGTATGCCAGTGGCACTGGTAAGGTCACGGGCGAGATGGTCCCAGACTTCCACTTTATATTGGAAACCCTGGTACTGGCCCGGCAACAGTCTCTGCTCATGGTCTTTGACAAGGAGTCCTGCCATGACTCTGGACTCCTGGATGTCCCAGCATTGCACCCAAAAGCACACTCCCTCTCCCATTCCTGTCATGGTGCCTGCAAGGGGAAGCTACAACCAGTTATGAGATGTATTTCAGCCTGTTCAGTTTAAGAACGGCTGATTTCTCACACTTTGCCATGATTGGACAGTTTTGAAAAGGCTAAGCTATGGGCAAACCTGCTTACCCATATGGCAAGTCAGTTATACCCCTAGTTTGCAGTTGTCTGCAAACTTGGTCAGCCATAGTTCTCCTGTGCTTGCCTGTACCTCTGGGAAGTATATGCTGAACAGGAAGGGTCCTTGGACTGAGCCCTAGGGAACACCACTTGTAACCAGTTTAGAGTCAGACCTAGCTTTTACAACTCTTACCAAGTGGGTTCTGTCCGTGAGACAGTTGGCAACCCATCTTGTGATGTACGGGTTTATGTTCAGGCTGGTGAACTTGTCTATAATACCTGAGTGGGGAATGGTGTCGAAGGCCTTTGCAAGGTCTAGGTAGGCTGTGTGGACCACCTTTCCCTTGTCTATAGCCTTGGTAACTGTCTCAAACTGGGAGGGCTTTTTGCTCCAGGATTAAATGAACACCTCTAATTGGTTTATTGGCTAGTGACACAGTATATAAATGTGTGATATTTTATTGTATCTTTACATTGATGAAGGCTTAGTGAATTTTAAGTCAAAACCGGTTTGTAATTTTTATATATTGATGTCTTGACTCAAGAGAATTAATATATATTTTTATGGCTTCCACTATCTACTGGTTATTTTTTTGATTCATGTTGGTGTTTTGGGACTTTACCGATGCCTTACTTTCAGGAATCCATTTTGGACTGGCCTACACATCGCTTACACCTACTAAGCTGGCCTGTTGAATGCTTAGCGTTGCTCACTATTTACTTTGCATTATAGTTGCTTTTTGGCATTGATTTATTGTTCATTACATGTTATATATATATATATATATATATATATATATATATATATATATATGTTTGGTATCCATGATTCATGTGTATGTATACTGTATGGGGTCCTTGTGTTTTACAGGGGATTTGTTTGCATGGGTTTGCGCGAGGGTAAGCAATGCTATCCTCTGGTTAAATATGCTTACAGAGAGTTAGCTTCAATATTGCTTAACCTGTGTGCGCATTGCTTACCCCCACACAAATGGGCTTAAACCTGCTTACTGGTGCTTAAATATGCTTACTCCCACTTACTACTGCTTAATAATATTTACACTTGCTTACTAGTTCTTACTCCCGCTTACCACTGCAATAATTTAGACAGTAATGTCTAATGGTTCTTAGGAAGGTGGGGGATTTGGAAGCTGTATGGAGTTATCATTCATTAAACATTTTACCTTTTATTTGTATCCCTGATTCCTGTGTACATATACTGTATGGTGCACATCTGATTATCTGTGGACTTTCCAACATTATGACAATGACACCTCACATCTGCATATAATACAGTACTCCAGTTCACAAATATATGTTATTTTCTAGGTTATTCAACTAAAAATCTTGGTCATAGCATGATTTGACATGGAAAATGGGATGTGCTGCAGTGGGACTTGAAGGTGGAATGCCTGCTCGTAAGTTGAATGCTCTGCCCACTACACTATTGCTATACTGCTTCTGTGCATATATCTTGTTTTTTATCCTCTTCTGCCATTTAAGCTGCTTAACTGTAGCTAAGTGATGGGGAAACCTGCGCACCTATGGTTAAATTTAATCTGTTTCATAAAAAAAAAAAAAAAGTATCTTTATATTTTTGTGTTAACTATTGCTCTTGTACATGTGGGGGATGTTGCTTGGGGTATGCGTATACCTATGAGCAGTCTCACTCATTCTTTTAGGGCTTTCTGCTGTTCTTCCTTGCAGAGGCATGTATATTCTGAAAGCTCTGCTCTCAGACATGCCTCCTGCACTCTTACATGCTCAGTGTAAGATTAGGAGCTCAGGCAGCGCACTTTCATTAATATGCATGGCACGCTGCCGTCCTACTCCTAAACGGCCGCTTCCATGCAGGACTAAGCTAGTCCTGCACGGAAGAATAGTAAATCTGGGGGAATATTTTGGGCTTTGTACTTGACTGACAGATTGATTGATTGACTGACTGTCTAACTTGCTAACTTAGTAAGTCCACTATTTACAAATGTCCCTTTTCAGGGGACACCAGGGCCAATCTCTGGTTGCATGCCTTCCTGAAGATCATGTACTAGGCAAATTGAGGTGGAGAGAGAAGGACATAAGAATTTTGATTTCTATCAACAGTAACACAAGATGAGGTGGATCTTATAGGTATAGACTAGGGTATCAGTCTGTACACTATTACAAGCCTAGTCAATAGCTATAGGTCAGAATCAAATCCTGTACCTTGCATCTGTGAGGTAAAGACCTTACACATTATGCCAACACCACCATAGAGTATATTAGTATACTAAAACAAAAATAACTTTTTTATTTTTGGTTTATTGTTTTTTGATAATTTTGACCATTTATCCAACTTTGTGTGCCAGTGTGCCGAACAGTCACAGCCCTTAAGGCTAAACAACACACCTGATACACTTGTAATAGGTGACTCTATCGTCAGGCACACTGACGTCCAGCTCACCAGGCTGAACAAGGAGAAGGTCATGGTGAGCTGCCTGTCGGGCGCTAGGATCTGCTACATAACACAAGCACTCCAAGGCAAGTACAAATATGACTCAGGCATTGTCCATGCTGGTGTGAATGACCTGAGACGTACCTCACTGGACTACATGAAAAGAGACATAGAAAAGCTCTCTGAGCATGTAGCCCAAGCCAGTATGACCCTGACCTTGAGTAGCATCTTACCCTCACCAAGAATGATGCCACAATATGAAGACAAGATGATCAATTTCAACAGTTGGCTTAAGTATTGGTGTCATTCAAAGGGGATCCAATGCCTGTCAGCCTGGAATGACATGCTTGACAAGCCACGATGCTTCGCTAGGGACGGCTTGCACCTGTCACCCCTGGGCTTTTGGATATTGGCAAAGGCTCTTGCCACCCCATAGTGCCTTTTTTAGGCAAGCCTCAAAAGACAAACACACCTCCATAGGTATTACATGAGATAAGAAACTAAGAGTAATGCTACTCAGCGCCAGAAGTCTAAACCTCAAGATGCACGCACTCAAAACTCTCCTTAGCATGGAGAACATCGATGTCTGTGCAGTAACAGAAACCTGGTTCAAGGCTCCTGAGAGCACCCCAGCACTACCAGGTTATACCTCATACCATGCTTTTCGGCCCCAAAACTTGGACCAAACCACAAAAGGAGGGGGAGTATCAATATTCATCAAAGATACCCACACCTCCAGGTTGGTGGCACAGCACAAAGCATCAGAGACTATCCATGTGCAACTAACAGTGGGTAAAACTGCCTTCCAGTTTATAGCCTGCTACAGACCACCCTCCCAAACCCAGGAACCCCATTTGGCCTTCCTGAGAACACTGGAAAATATGAAGGTCTCTCCAAACACCATTATATTTGGTGACTTCAACTACCCAAACATAGACTGGGAGCATTACTCTAGCTCCAACACCCTAGCCCAAAGGTTCCTAGAGTTTATAAACTCAAAATGCTATGGGACAACTTGTTAGCACTCCCACAAGAGGGGAAAACATACTGGACCTGATCATCACCAACATGGGGACTCTATGCTCCAGACCAGAAGTGTATCCCTCACCTGTAAGATCAGACCATAAACTAATCTCACTGGATATTCACATCCCGACCCCACCCCCTGCCCAGAAAACCACAGTGAAAAACTTCTCTAAAGCAAATTTCACACTCCTCAAAACCAAGGTGGAATCCTTCAAAGCCCCCAGGCCTGTGGAAAATATAGCCCAGACCGCAGAATCCTTTATAAACGCATTCTATGAACACCTTCAGGAATGCATGGATCATGCAATCCCAAATAAAACCAAGACCCAATCCTCCAAAGGCAGGCATCCTGTCTGGTGGATCCCAGCCATAAACAAACTATACAATAGAAGGAAGAAGCTACTACATGATAGAGCAAAATCCCAAAAAGGGAAAGCATCTCTGATCAGTATCAGCAAAAAACTACGGGCACTCATAAAATCGTCTAAGGCCAGCTTCAAGAGAAAAATTGCACAGGACACTAAGGATAATCACAAGGCTTTCTTTAATTATGTTAGGAACCTGGGTGGGAATTCCCAGATATGCTCAGAATTAGTCCAAAATGACAAAAAATACACCAAACCCACAGACATTGCCAACATCCTAGCTGACAGGTTCAAGCAAACTCCCCACCAAAAGGGCAAATATCTATCCCAACAGAGTGCTGCCCCCCTGGCATCTCAGATGCTCAGGTAAGAGCCGCCCTCCCCAAAGCAAAAAACACAGCATCGATGGGACCAGACGGTGTCCCGGGCTGTGTCCTACATGAACTCCAAGAAGAGCTAAACCCAAACATAAACCTACTATTCAAGCTCAGCCTTACTACAGGATATGTACCCAAAGAGTGGCGTACAGCAACAGTGGTCCCTCTCCACAAAGGTGGTGCCTCAATGGATCCTGGAAACTATCTCCCCATAAGCCTGACGAGCTTGGTCTGCAAAGCTATGGAAAGGATCATTATGGACCTCATAAATAAAGATATTGGGGACCTACAGACACTGGATCCTACCCAGTTCGGCTTTGTTAAGGGCAGATTCTGCCTCTTAAACCTGGTCAATTTCTTTGAAACAGTCACCAAGGCCATTGATGAGGGGAAGGTGGTCCACACAGCCTACCTGGACCTCGCAAAAGCCTTCGATACAATACCCCACTCGGGCATTATAGATAAGCTCACCAGCTTAAATATAAACCTCTATGTCACTAGATAGGTTGCAAACTGGCTCAAGGACAGAACACACATGGTTAGAATTGCTGGAGCCATGTCATACTCCAAACCAATTACAAGTGGCATCCCACAAGGCTCAGTCCTGGGACCTCTCTTGTTCAGTATATATTTCTCGGAGGTACAGGCCAACATGGAAGGACTGTGGCTGACCAAGTTCGCAGATGACTGCAAACTAGGTGCCATAATCGACTCTCCAGCCAACACAAGCATCCTACAAAAGGGCCTCATAGAAACAGACAACTGGTGCCAGAGCCATGGCCTCAAGCTAAACGCCAAAATAGTCATCCCCTTTGGCAAAAACAAAATGCCCACAAATTACCACATAGGTGGTAATCCATTAAGTACGGAAGAAGTAATTAGGGACCTGGGGACCCAAGTTGATAGCAATCTCTCATTTGAAAACCACGTGGCCAAAGTGGTTCGAAAAACATTTTATATAGCTCACCTAATCATGAAGGGATTCACATCTAGATCAGGGGAGGTCATTGTGCCTCTTTACTCATCCCTCATCAGGCCCATAATTGAGTACAATGCCCCTTTTTGGATGTACCTTACCAGACACCTGCAGCAACAGGAAAGACCCCAAAAGTACCTCATCAAGAGGATCAAAGGGCTGAAACAGATGCCATATGTTGCCCGGTTAAAGAAACTCCAGCTCTACTCAGTGGCATACCGCCTGCTCAGAGGCGATCTGTGCCTGACGTATAAAGCCATGTCCAACCCGGAATTAATGGACATACTGCACCTCAGAAAATCCAAATCCCATCGAGCCACGCACTCGAGAGACTTGAACCTCAGCACTGAAATAAATAGGATATGCTGGAGGGACAGATTCATAACCCAGAGGCTCCCTTCACTCTGGAATAAAATCCCAGTCCAGGTTAGGCAGAGTCCCTCATTGACTCTCTTCAAGAGGAATCTTGATGAATGGATGGGAGATCGTAGGTTTACCCTGGGTATCACTTCTGTGTCACTGTTAGACAGAGGCACAGTATACTAACCTCGAAAAAGGGCATAGCAAAATTCATTTAAAATGGGTGGCGAAAGCCAAACACACTCTGGCTAGGCTTATAAATGCCCTAGGACAGATAGCCTAGTATGAACCTATAAACCTATGAACCTATATGCTGAAATATTCACTGTCTACGGCATGATTCACAACATTATCCTGAGAAACAGCTTCAGCAGTAACAACAAGGGGAAGGGCCACACATCTCACTACAACTGGCAAGGTCACCACAGCCACACACACGTAAGGAGTCAGAGGGGGAACCAGCAGCTGCTGTGGGTGTATTCAGATGTAGGTGTGCACAATATGCCCACTCACTGGCCAAGAGGCAATGGGTAGCCCACAAGCTCACCCCTAAGTGGCTAAAGCCTTCATCCTAGCACATGCATACAATAACATTGATGCCAAGCAATGCCCACAACCTTTAATTACCAATGTAATGGCTGTGTACTGCTAGCATCAGACAGAGTTAGCCCCAAACTAAACTCTTGCAACTGCTGGATTTCCAAGTTAAGTGTTAAACCTGGAACAGAAAAAACAAATATCTAAGAATACAAATGAATGGCATAACCTTGCATACTGTTACTTGGTAATGTAAGTATAAGGTGGGTGATTTTTTACAGCAATCACATCAAGATAAGACAGCAGTGACTTATGCAATTATTTGTATGCTCTATCAACTAATAGGCCTCATGCATCAAAGATTCACACATTCAAATCTCTCAAACATACAAATTTTCACAAAATGACCACAGTTTGGCCTCATACTTTTGCACTGGCAAATTATTAAAGAGTTAAATTAAAAAGTAATGACACACATTTCAGTTTCAGATTTCATATCCCCCTGGATAAACATAAAAATAACAATGCAACTGTCCATGTTTGCAAGACTACAATTTTTAAAAACTCTCCCCATTGTTGGGCCTATATCCCACTTTTCTTTATGGCTTGGTCCATGTTTGTTGGTCTAAGAGATTAAGAGGGATGTACACATTACAAAAACTTGTAAGAAAGCAGCACAATTTACAAAATAGCATCACAAACACAGATATAATAAGCACTAAGTCAGGTATGCACCCTGAGCATCAGAAAAAAGACTTAACTATCTCAGAATCCATCACAGGGTGTTGTGTATGTGTGTGTGTGTGTAGGGGGGGGGGTGCCTTGGCTAAACAAACGTTAGTGAGTGCATCTGAGTAAGAAAGAGAAATATGCAGACATTTCAGTAAATTATCAAATGGCCACTGAGACAGAATGAGTTGTAAGCCTCATGACTGACCCATGTAACTGTTATTCATGTGTGTGGCTGTATGGGCACACCAGGAGAAACTGATGAGTGAATATCTGTAAGAAAACAACCATGCTCTACATCCTGGTATGTCAGACAGGCTTGAGCTGTGCATGGCAGAGGTGACAGTTCATCGTTATCGACCCTGACCCCAAGAACTGGCCATGCCAGGAGTTGGACTGGGACATCCATGCCCATGGTCAGATGCACTGTTGCTACCTGAACATCACTGATGTCTGCTGGATGAGCTCTCCTCACAAGTATGTCCAGGACCATTACCTCATGGCCTGCCAGGTCTGGGTGTGGAGACCTTAACCACTGATGGAGCAGAGGAAGTAGTGCCACTACAGAGCATGATCAGGCACAACATTGTCAGCTAACATCAGATAATGTGGCTGACCTAAGTCCACATGGATGCCGTCCCCCTCCCAGCAGACATCCATCACAGACACCGCCAGCTCCACTGTGTCATTCATCTGATCCATTGAATCAGCAACACAGTGGAATCAGTCATGCAAGTCAGCCTGTGCCACATCTACAATCCTAAGCATTTCCTTAGAGGTCCTATTGGAATGTACCTGTGCCTCCATGATGGTCCTTAAAAATATATCAAGTGGCATTGAAGGACAGACCAGGATAGATAGAGGATGGACAGCAGGCCTGTTTCCTGCACCCCTAACCACCATCCTGTGTGGCACTTCACCCACACATTGGCTATTGCCAGATTAAACAGGCACTGAAGTGACAGTAACCACACTACCCTGATCAAGTGTCTCAGCCTCCACCTGTCCAATATCAGAGTGCTCACTGGAATTGGTTTGTGTGGGCCTACTGGCTGTGTCTAATGGAATCACAGGGGATGGTGATTGCACCTGTGTTTGCCCACCATCATCAGATTTTGCCATTACTCTGACAGCAGGTGGAAAGAGTCCTATGCTTCAGCTGTCAGCATCACCTGTGATAATAAGCAACAATCACAGGAAAGAAATTAATTCCTACACTACTTCAATTTAATATATGCTAAAACAAACTAACACTGGTGCCACTATCACAGATGGTATAACAATACACACACAGGCCTGACACCCACCTTACACAAACAGGCAAATACATATTTCTGTCAAATGCTCATCATTAATGAAATAAAACTGTTTGGCAGATGACTCTGCACTTGCTAGGGAGGATGGTTATGGAAGATATTACCCAAGTTGTAAGGACACCAACATCACAAAAACAATAATGCAGGGGGGAAATGATTTTTGCCTTTATATGTCCCTTAACAATACATTTAACTGAAACTTGGATGACATGTCCACTCCAAGCCCATGTGTAATTAACTTCGTCAATCTATAAATAGGTTCCACCCCAAAAAAGTTATTAAAACAGCTTAACTATTGCTTTCGATATTTTATTATACAAGAAATTTTTAAAAATTGGCATACATAAACTTACCTGGAAGCTCCTCCTGGAACATACTTGCTCTCTCTGAAACAGCAGAAGCAACATCAGTCACATGCTTTGTGCACTTTCCACTGAGCTCTCTGGATCCCTGACAGTAGGCACAAACTCTTCATTTAGAGACAATGGTGATTCTGTAGCAGCCCCCCAGTATTCATCTGTCTAAGAGCCACTAAAGCTGCTGTCCTCCAAGCTGATGGAATCATATCAGTGGCCCTATGACCCACCTGATTAGATGTCCTGCTGTGCCCCAACAGCATCGAATTCATTCAATATCTGGTTCCAAATTTGCATTCTTCCAGACATATCCCCATGTCCTCTCTCAAGCAGAAAGGCACCATGTTGATAAAAGGCTTGTACAATCACATCATTCTCCAAGTCACTGAATGGAGGGGTTGCAAGGATTGGTGTGCTTGGATGCCATAGCCCTAGGTGATATAAAACACAAAAGAAGGATACTACACATAAATATCAGATAAATAAAATTATTGCTTAGATATAACACATATTATTAATATTTCAGTTACTACCCACTGGAAAAACAAAAACTTAAGTTATTCAAATATAAAAGAGGATTAAGTGGTTGTAACATATCACAGTCATACACAAACTGGGGTTTGATCTAAAACAAGGACTAACAATAGGAAAGCAAGCTCTGTAAAAAACATGTTTTGGTTGTGGCATCACAGAAATAGGACTTGGCTCCCCCACCCCCAAAACAACAGGCAAATAACATTTTGTATCAGACAAGGAATAACACATCAGTCAATTGCTATACGTGTTTTCAAACTGTCCCAAAAACATGTGCACAAATTTACCACAGAACAGTCATTTTTATGCAATTGACAGTCACCTCTAACTGTGCCCAGCACTCCCCTAAAGGTGTCTATGGGCCATCCTAGAAGGCTAACACCCCTGTGTCATTGACAGTATAGGACATTGACATTTCACTGAAACAACATAGAAAAGTATAAAGAGAAACATTTGTAACAGTAACACTTATGATAAAAGTTAATAAGGCTGGGTATCTGAGAAAGTAAAATGCCCTGTCAAAAATGCCTATGCCATCAGTAAACTTCTAAGAAGCACATACAGATAAAAGTTGCATTTGCTAATATATCTATCTATATATATATATATTTTTTTTTTTTTCCTAGTTACACGTGAGCAAATCCAGTATATGATTGAAAAATTCAATCACACCTTAGCAAGATTAGTATCTTCTATGTAGATAAATCCAAAGTATTAGCAATAGTTCTTCTGTGTTATACTCATACACAGCATTCCCCATCTTCGTATTCCCTAGCTACATGGTTACCTTTTTATAGTGTAGATTCAGACATGTGATTAAGATGAATATGCAAATGAGGCGTGAACTCATTAGACTTGCTGAATCTGAAATTTTTGTCTCCATGTAAAAGGTGTAAACATAGTGAAGGCACTCTCTCAGTGTTTATTGCTAATGGATTGCAACTGTGAATGATTACTGATAGGTAAAAGGAAAACACAACAATTCAGACCCCCTTACCTCTAGTGGGTGTGTCACCCAGGTTACACTTACAATGTGTAGAAGTAATTTTATCAGTTTTTTAAATGTAAATAAGCAGCACACATTTCTCAGTTTCAGTTCAGTAATATCCAAACTCCCCATGCCTTTGTTGAAAACTGTATATTATTGCCATTTAATATTCTTATACATTTAAGAACAATGATGCAAAATTCCTTACAGACTGCATGTCTCAGCCTACTGCTCAGATAAGAGAGGAATGAACACCATCCAAAGATAAGACAGAGCTGCATGTTGGAAAACAACAGTCATAAATGGTTTTGTGATCCCTCATCGCACTACATCTGAAATTAACATGTACAAACAATGGAGAGTGTACAAGTGCCATATGTCTTGTTAATACTGTGGATGATTTGGGATGTGGTTGTATGCACAATGATGCTCATTCCTGATGCAAAACTGTTTCTGTGGCAAAGAAGGATAAGACACCTTCACTGAGTTTTGTAGGCTTTTTAGTACCAGTATTTGCATGCCAAGCAGCTTAGTGCAAACACAGAAAAATGGTTAAATACAATAAATGTCATGTAATGTACTTCTTCTGATAACCAATATATAAACTACACGTATGATTCATATGTGTGTGTAACACATCTGCTAAACATGGTGATTCACACAGTATATACTATCTGTAAATCACAGTTCAAGTCCTACATTTGTCTTTCAAAGATGAAACATAATAAACACTGCTCACAAGGATAAAACAAGGTGAGTTTTGCTTGTCACATTTGCAGGCTGCTTACATTTGTGCAAGCCTGGACTAATGGCCCACATAGAACACCTGCAGACAGGATGCAGACATTCTGATTTCAAAAATGATATATTGTTTCATCTTTTGCTTTCCATCTTGCAAACTCACTAACCGGCACTGAGCAGCAGTTAACAACCTTCCCCAACACCTGCAGTTCTAGAACATCTGCAGATAGGAAGCACACAATAGACAATTTCAAAATATATTAAATGTGTAACTGTGGGTATCAGTAGAATTATGGTTCTACAATTGCATGTTTATTTTCTGAAGTGTCATATACACATATATGTTAGAAACATGCAACTCTTTAATGTATATGCATAAGAAATGAGCAACTCTGACACACAAAAAGGTCTTAGTTGCAATGGGCACTGTGCACAGCAATGACTGTAAAAAATACACTTGTAGCCCAACCTTCCCTGTGACAACTGGTATGTTAATGCTCATGATACATGTCATCATTCGGCTTGTGTATATTCAATAAGACAATGAGGCTGGGTGTTCATTTAAGTAGTTTATTATACACAAACATAACAGGATGGAGAACAGTAACATTAAACTTAAATGAACTAACTGACTGACTACTACACACATGCAAGCTTACAACTCAGCTGCTCACTACAAAATGGTACTCTTGCTTGTACATGCCCAGTACTTATATGGACATGCCCACTGACTGAAATGGCTCTTAAAGGAACATGCACACTCTGATCTACATCCTCCCTCTTTGACTAGTTGGTCATGCAAATAAACAATGACAATTATATGAGCATGCAAATCACACAAATGTATGCAAATAATCATGTCCAGGTTGTTGTCTATTTGCCAGTAGATCTTAAGATATGACCTGACCTCGTAATGTAATAACTAGAACTGGGTTTAGCAACAGGGATTGTAACTGGAGAATATTCTTCTTTTGGACTTTCGGGGATACTTTCAAGAACAAGAACAGATGATGAAATGTTCTCTGAAACAGGAACATTGGACAAATCACTCTGAGAATTAGAGTCTCTGTTACAAGCAAAATGTTACAACACTGGCTTGGACACTGGTAGTAAATGTTTCTGATTCCACCTGAATTCAATGCCTGGTGACTCAATAATGTATGATCTCAGTTTTTTCACACAAATGTTTCGCAAGTCCTATTCGCTCAAGTCCTTTTGCTGTCTGCATCCTCACTATCTCTCCATCTTTTAACAGATTCAGAGGTTTGCTGGTTTTATCATAGCAAAACTTCTAGGATAAACACTTCTTTAAGAGTTCAGCTTTTACTGCTTTGTTGTTTTTAGCCTTGGAACCAACAAATTCTTACTGATTGGCAGTGTGGTTCTGGTTTGTCTCAACATCAACCTCTGGCAGGTGAACTAAGAAGATTGCCATGAGGTATGTTTCTGAGATTAAGCAGATTTAGAAAAACATCTTTGTTGTCATGTTTAGACTTTTCCAACAGCTGTTTTGTACTTTGAATTACACGTTCTGCCAAGCCATTTGACTGTCAGTATACAGGAGTACTCATAACTTGAACAAAGTCCTATGTTTTGGCACATCTCTTGAACTGCTGACTTGTAAACTGTGCACAATTGTCAAAAATGACTTTGTGCAAGCTACCATGGACAGAAAAAGGTCTCTTCAATTTCGTAATGACAGTGGTGAACATCAGATTAAGAAGTGGGTCAGTCGCGAACCAATTTGAATAAGAATTTACTAGTACCAAGTAATGTTGATCTTTCCATTCAAAAATGTCAGTAACTACTGTCAACCAAGGTTGTTCAGGAATCTGGCTTAGCTGAAGCATTTTTTTTTGTGGATGTGGTTTACCCTGCCTCCTGACCTCAGATTACAAAATTGTACCTCCGCTTTTTACACCAACCATTTATGCAACTGCAATGGACCTACCTGAAGCCTCAACCTACTGTAGGATTTTATTTCCTTATGTTTCTGGTGAATACTAATATTGTGTTCTACCAATGCTCATTGTATATATTGTAAATATTGTACATATGTTCTTACTATGAAAATGCCTTGCACAAATATTGTACCTATGCTTACTCCATAAAAGTGCTTCGCTCACATATTTGTACTTCAACTTTGCACTTTTAACTTGTTATACTTTTCTATAGCATGTTTCCTAAATGTTGTTATCATTTACACTTTACTATACTTGTTACCATGAAGTACTTTCTATTCTGTAAACGTATGGAGCTTTTCTCCCCAGGACAATGCTGAAAACAGACACTAGCTGTCCAGTCAAACTATCCTGATAAACAAATGTTAAATAAATAAATAAAATGAATAAATAGTATTATTACAAACAGAACAAGCTGAAAGTTCTTTTTCAATATCTTTTGACATAGACGTCCGAAATACTAGTCCTCTCATCCTTCTTTTGATAGAATCAGTTCCTAGGTGGCCATGATGCAAGATTTTAATGTACTTTTGTTACAGTGATTGTGGAACAATCACTTTTAGACCTTTCATGATGATACCATCTTCCATCAAAATTTCATCTCTGTAAGGAAAATACTGCTGCACATCTGGTGGCAAACAAGATTGCTTTGATGGCCATCCTCAACTGATAAAGTGGCTTTTGGAAAATTGGATCTGAAGCTGTGTGAGTTCTAAGCTCATCAAGATGTGTGGAAAAAAATTTCTCACTTCCATGACTTCAAAATCAGGTTTCTCATTTGCATGCTGTTCAGTGTTTTATTATGGGCAATCTGGATAAAGTATCAGCAAGAAAAAGGAGATTGCATTTTCTATAAACCAAGTGAAATTTGTACTTTTGCAATTTCAACATCATGTGTTGCAGTCTCGTAGTAGCTGTGTGCATTGTTTTATTCAAAATAGTGATCAAAGGTTCGTTGTCAGTCTAAGTTTGAAAAGGTTGGCCATAATATAATCATGGAACTTCAAACATGCAAACACAATTGGGAAGAGCTTTTTCTCTGTCTGAGCACATTTCTCTAAATATATGTTTTAAGCACTCAAGGTTTTCTCAGGTTGTAGCCGGTACAACTATATGGTGATTCCCCCTCTCCTGCATACACAGCTGGGGCATACACAAATGAACGCTCCCTTGCAATGACTTCTGAACCAGCTAAATTAAGCAGAATAAATGCCTTTGTACTTACGTCTTTGTCAGAAAAAGCAGCCTGTATGAAAATATTGTACTTTTGCTCAAACACTCTCCAGTTTTCAGCAACATTATTATAAAATACAAGTGGACCATGTCTGTGAACTCCTTCTGCCAAGCCAACAAAATCCTTTTGTAATTATGTATAAATACACAGTAGCTACTCAAAAAATATTTAGCTGTACCATAAACTCTTTCAAATTACTGTTTTCTGCAAAGCAACTGTACTGTAATATTGCACAAACTTGCAAGCACTTTCCACACTTTGGATATCCCTAATAGCTTTAGTTAATATGAAAAAGAAGCACATAGTGAAAAAAATACATCATTTTCTCTTTTTTTATGCATTTTATGTGATTCAGAAGTTATTTCAACTACTCTGTAAGCATTTTGAGTATTTTTTCAATATATCATCATTTCAAAAATTTTGTTTAATTAGAAAGTTGTTTTGAATGATTTTAATGCTCTGTTTTATATTTGTTGAGTAAAAAATCATTTAAGTGAGTTTTAGTACCTGGATTTTTCTTTCTGACCTGTTTGTGGGTCATTTGAGCAAGGATGGGTCACTCCTGTATATTCCTCCAACTGTAACTGCCTGCCTCATGGTCTTGATGAAGAAGAAGTTTAACTCTGGATCCCATTCTAACACCATCTCACTCATCTTGTGTATATGCAATAAGACAATGAGGCTGAGTGTTCATTTAAGTCATTTATTATGCACAAACATATCAGGATGGAGAATGGTAACCTTAAACGTAGACAAACTAAATGATTGATTACTACACACATTCATGCTTACACCTCGGGTGGCTGCTCACTATATATAAGAATGAAAAATCACCCATTTTAAAGAATAGATTTTATCTCTAATACATAGGTTTAAGTCCCACATTCCACAAATTTATTTAATCAGTGTGTAAAGCCACACAGAAAAACTGTCAGGTTATAAAATGTATGCCCCCAATACATCTGTAAAGTTGAATCAGCTAAGAGTTTCAACAGCAACTACCCCATTAACTTATGCCAACTGTTATATTAACCTATTTCAAAAACTGCTTTCCTCAATGTTTGGCACTGTTACTCCTCTTAATATCATGCAAACATGATTGGCATTGCTATTCAGGTTTGTGCACTAGCAGTAAACACAATAACATGAATTGGTCGGAAAGCATTATTATCTGTTGCCGTTTGCCCTAATCAGACATATCGGGAGGTAGAAGGGAAGGGACTCAATTTAGGGCACAGAGATGGGGTGCTGAGGAGTCCAGAATTTTTATTGGACTTGTTATAAAGTGCCACACCTGAAGGCTCTTGTAGGGGGACTATTTCAGCTTCTAGTACAAGTCTGAGTCATGGAAAAGTTTGGCCAAGGCTGTCTCCAGTGTGGCTGGCATTCCATGCACTGGATAACAGTGCAGGCAACATTTTAATGACCTCAAAAGGCACATGTAGGATACAAACAACCAGTGGCTGGCTGAGTTTAGGACTGCTGATATCCCAGAGTTTTGCAAGTATACCGATAAAGAGAATTAAAACTAGATAGTAAGCTGCATATTTGCAAGACAGGTATGCTTAATGCTCTTCCATTGTTCTTTTCTTTTTATTCCACAGCCAACCAGGAGATAATGGTGAACAGGGAGGCCCATGCTGAGCATTTAGAGAGACTGAGAAAAGTAAGGGGTATGTATGCAGCACAACATAACTATTATTTTAGCTAAAGTATTGCTCTTCTATATAGTAGCAGTAAACAAAGATGCATATCCTAACTGCAACATCAAGCATGCATGCTCCAGGTTATAGCAAAAGCAACCTGTAGGAATCAAGTCTAATACTGTAGTCAGCTATTGTGGGTTCAAATACCACAAGTAACAAATATATAGTAAAACCATTTAAAAATGTTACATAATAATAATAATTTCAACATAAGTAGCTTAAATGCCCTGCTGTTAACTTAATCTGTATAATATGACTAAGCATATGTGCAATATATGCACATTGCAAATATTACTTTGAGCAATCATTAGCTGTAGTTTGTAATTGTTAAAAAGTCTACTGAAATGTAAAAGTAGAGATAAATACTTTATTATTGTAACAATGCATTGTATGTCACATATGATAGAGCTAATTATCACTGTATTTTCTCTTACCCCAACCCTTGCCTGTTTTCTTTTTTTTTCAATGTGTGGTCAAAACATTTCTATGCCATCCATCTCTGACAAATCATGAAATGCTTTACAACACAGGGAGGTAGGTCAACCCCTGGGGTTCAACTTGTACCCACTCCACCAGCTCCTGCACTGAAGCCCAGCAAGTCTGGGCCCCAACCTGTCATAACTGACTCTGCTGCTCCTGCACTACCTGGGCCCTCTGCATCAGGTAGCACTACTCCAGCAGGTGGTCCTGTGGTTCCCTCTGGGAGTAGTGGCAGAGATGGAGATTTTATCATTAAACAGGAGTTGCTATGCATGGTGAGTAGGGTCGTGCACAGCACCATTGGCACACACCTACACTGGATGGAGAGGATATTCATTTTTATGGTCCATAGGAGAAGACATCAAGCACTCCAGCAGCCCTTGGACTATGGGGACAGTGATGACAGTCTAGTGGGTGAGAACTGGATTCTCACTGTTGCTATGTTTGATGGGCATGGGCATCTGATGTCCACTCTCCATCCCCAATCATGGTGCCCCCAAACCTGTTGTGTTCATCACTGTCCTGTGTCTTGTCTTGTTTGTCTTGTTTGTCGGCATCTGCTTCTTCACCTACCCCACTTACCTGGCCCAGAAATACCTAAGTCTCTTACCCAACATTCCTCTCTTAATGAAGAAAAAATAAAAAAATGGACACCTGTTCCACAAAAAGCATATCTTCCTACACATAGCCTTTGAGTTCACACAGGTGTCTGCTGGACACTCTTGGTTCAGTCTAATTGGTTATATAACACAGTTGTGTTGTTATCACCTAACTTTGTTGAGGTGACAGTCCAAATTCAGCCAATATTCTATAGATATTTTATTTTACACTGTTGAAGAAGTGGATAGCTATGATTATTTCCTACCTCATTTCTGCACATTCTATATTGCTTTGTTCATCCCCCTGCTTACCCCCCCCCCATTTCACCATTTTCCTATTTACCCCATTTTAATACCTTTAATCTGGTTAAAAAATAGAATCATACACCACACACATAAGTGAAAAAAACATTAAAGCCCTTCACTTTTTGTTTTGTCTGTTTTTATGTGGAGTTTGGCATCTCACACCAATGACAAGAGATAGTGATTATTTCTTCAATGTTGCAGTTGCCTCCACACAATGCTGTTTAAACACACTGCACTAAGGTAACACACATTGATAGTAGAATAAAGAATTGTTTCATTGCATTATAAATACATATTTAAAACTATTCGATACACCTGGATTTGAACCCTTATTATCTGGGCTCAAAAAAATCTGGCAATGCATTTATAGCTCCTGCTACAGATTGAGCTAAGCAGCAAGTCTGTTTCTGACACTCAGTGCAATCCATTGTGCTGACTGCTGCATGTCTCTGCTTAATGTGTTTTCTCTGAGGTAAGCAAACCAATGCAACTACCATAATGTTTTCAATGAGGCAGAGGCTCATGTTTGCTTTTTAGTTAACTACATACAAATGGGAAAAGCAGTATGAATACTTTTTTTAAGGTTAGACAATTTATGACGCATTTCTCATATGAACTATTTATGCACACCATAGTATCTGTTAGCTGTGCCTACCATAGCCAGTATGGATAAGTATTTCTCAAGTTTAAATAGGAATCTGTAAATGTGTATCTCGCATGCAGAAATAATTTGCCATTGATAGCACAGACCAGCTCCTTAGCAGTTTGCTATGGAAAGCGCACAATAGTATGAATTACTGATGTTTACTGCCCATTTTGCCTTCATCCCATAAAAGTACATGTGAAATCACAAACAAAGGAAAAGCACTTTTAAGGAAAGAATGCATATTTATACTGTAGGCATGTGTTACCTACACCCATGCACTTGAAACTTGGTCTGTCAGTACTTGTTCCCAAATATATCAACTACACTACAGAAATAAATTAAAAAAAAATGCTTTCTTATATACCATGTACATCTTTTTATTGACAATACATATTCATATTTCCAGTAATTGTAGTAATGTGGACAGCTGTTTGCATATAGTTTGTAAACTTGTCTTTTTAAGATATTCCTGCACATTGGAAACACAAGAAATACTGCACTTTGCACACATATCAATCTGGTAACATGCATATCTCTAATATCTTGACAGTTGTACATGGCTAGCCATCCATTTCACACAGGCCTCCCAACATCTTCTCTCAAATATCCAGTGATGATATCATTCAATATAAATTGTCCTGCAGCATTACAGAAGTCAGACTTGTGATGTGGTGCTTGCATTAAGGACAGAGTTCTCTATCTGGTGTACCTAGTTGTTTAGGGGTTTTAATCTCCCTGCAGACAACTGGTGTGTGTGTGTGTGTGTGTGTGTGTGTGTGTGTGTGTGTGTGTGTGTGTGTGTGTGTGTGTGTGTGTGTGTGTGTGTGTGTGTGTGTGTGTGTGTGTGTGTGTGTGTGTGTGTGTGTGTGTGTGTGTG
Organism: Protopterus annectens; assembly: GCF_019279795.1. Lineage (NCBI taxonomy): Eukaryota > Metazoa > Chordata > Ceratodontiformes > Protopteridae > Protopterus > Protopterus annectens. The sequence continues at coordinate 617,517,735 of NC_056730.1, forward strand.
TGTGTCTGTGTGTGTGTGTGTGTGTGTGTGTGTGTGTCCAGTCAGAACAAGATAACTGTGTATCCTGCAGGTATCAGTATAAACCCATGGAGTACCAATTGACAGTTGTAAATACCTACTCATGCATTTAATTCAGGTCTCCCAATATTCTCTCTCAAACATCCAGTGATAATGTGGTTCACTATAAATTGTACTGCAGCAGTGTAAGAGTCATATTTATGCTGTGGTTCTTGCATTAAATACTGTGTTCTCTAGCTGGTGTACCTAGTCAGGTACACGTTCTATCCTCACCACAGTTAACTTATGTGCCTGACAGGACAAAAGAGCATAAATGTGTATCCTACAGTCATCAGTATAATCCCATGGAGTACCAATATTTTTACAGTTGTACATGCCTACTCATCCATTTAATTCAGGCCTCACAGCATCTTCTGTCAAACATCCAATGATTTTAAAAACAGAAAAGCCACACAGAGGCAAGGAACCATTCCTCCAATATTTATTCCACTAAGTGCTTTCGTCTTATACAATGACAAAACTTCATCAGATGCCATTGAAAACCAATCCCCCCATTTTATACACAAATGAACATGACATCATCAACAACAAATCCATTTAAAGAAATTCACAACAGGTTAAAATGGTTTAAAATGAATCAAAAACCTATATAATAGATCTAATCCTATGGAATAAAATAATTTAATACAATATATATATGTATATATATATATATATATATATATATATATATATATATATATATATATATATATATATATATATATATATATATGTGTGTGTGTGTGTGTGTGTGTATAAAGAATATATGCAAACATAAATAAATACAGTAACTGCCATAACTTTATCACCTCACCTACACAATGCCTTTAATTTTAAGATGCACCCAATGGATGCAGTTTCATTAAGCCCAGGCTAACCCACTTCTTTAAGGTGAAGAATCCAATAAAGTTCTTTTTTCTCCAACAATAGCTGCCATGGACCACCCTTTTCATTTGGTTTCACCTGCTCTACCACAATAAATTTAAATTAATGTTCTGGGAATTCTGCTATATGTAGTTATAGGGCATTAGTCATGTTTCTCTTTTTGATGTCATAAGTATGTTCATAAATACAGTTTCATAATTTCCATTCAGTTTTCCCAATATAGAAAACTGGACAGCTCTGACATAATGCCCCATAAACCACCCCAGAGCTATTACAATTGTATACCCCATTAATTTTTACTAAATAGCCATTAAAGTTAAAAAAACTCACCAGTATTGATAAAGGAACAGACATGGCAATATCCACATTTTGACATTTGCCAACCTCTCCTATCACCCCAGGCAAAGTTATTAAGTGGTCTTTCTACCAGGTTCTTTAAGTTATTGCCCCTTCTATATACAATGGCAGGTTTAGAGCTAATCCTTGGTCTAACCACATGATTTTCAGTCAAAATGGGCCAATTTTTGAAAAGGATATCCGCAATAGATTTAGAATCTACAGTAAACCTAGTAATAAAGGATATCCTGAAATTTAATTCCGCTCCAGGACTTTTGTTCATATCACAGTCCTGATTAATAATCTCTGGGGTAGAAGCCCTAGTTGAACTGTCAAGATTCAACATCCTATCCCCAGCCATACTATCACATTGCATAAGAGGAGGCAAAATAATTGAACCTCTATTCCCTAATATTGGGGTATAAAATTCCCTAACTCGTTTGTTGACTACTTCCAATTTAATTTCATTCACAAGTTCAAGGGGTATTCCCTTTTAACAAGCATATCTTCTAATAGGGCACACTCATTTAAAAAATCATCAAACATGGAAACCATTTCGGCAGCACTGACAAACTGTCCCTTAACAACTGCATTTTTCTGGGCCATGGGGTGCATACTGGTAAAATGCAAAAATGCATTTGAGTATGTCGGTTTCCTTAAAATACAGGAAATGTACCTACCATTATACCGATCCTTAACCAGCTTTACCTCTAAATAATTAATAACTTTGTCATGTACATGTGTGAACTTCACAAAAATCAGTGGTAGTGTTAATATATTGCAAAAAATGTTCCACATCCTCCATACCCCCTTTCCAAATAAGAAACACATCATCCAAATATCTCAGGTATAATTCACAATATTGGAATAGGGAGTGGCTAAACACAAATCTCTGTTCCCATTCACACATCATAATGTTTGCATATAGGGGCCCACAGGCAGCCCCCATTGCAACACCTCTGACCTGTAAAAACAATTGTTCATCAAAAATAATGTAATTATTAGTTAGTATAAGCTCCATCATCTCAACATACAGGTTGGCATTGTCTTGTGGTAACCCTTTCCTAATCAAGTACTCATTAAACCAGTCCAACCTCACTTCATGGAGAATAGAAGAAAAAAGGTCTTTTACATCAATTGTTAGGAACAGAAATGAATCATCAAATCTTAGCTTGTTACATTTGTCCAAAAAATCCCAGAAGTCAATACACAATTATGGCTCGTGCTTCAACAAATTTTTAAATTTAATCTCTAAGAATTTTACAAATGCAGTATTGGCCAAGTTACGAACATCCACAATCAGACGCATAGGCGGGTCACTTACGTTTTTGTGCAACTTGGGTAGCCCAAAAATGGTAGGAATGACAGGATAATTAAATTTTTAAAAATTTGAATTTTGCCAAACTAATATGCTGTTCCAAGCGCATATCACTAAGTTGAGAAGAAAGTTTAACCTTTTGTGTATTTCTTTAAATGGATTAGTTGATGATGCCATCTTCATTTGTGTATAAAATGGGAGGTTTGTTTTTTAATGGTATCTGATGAAGTTTTGTCATTGTACAAGATGAACGCGCTTAGTGGAATAAATTTTGGAGAAACAGTTCCCTGCCTCTGTGTGGCTTTTTTGTTTTTAAAGTGTTTGTGACTTTCAAACATCCAGTGATGATGTCATCCACTCTAAATTGTCCTGCAGCATTATAAAAGTCAGGCCTGTCCTCTGGCACTTGCATTAAGTACTGTGTTCTCTAGCTAGTGTACTTAGGTAGGGGGTTTTGTTCTCACTGCAGTTAACTGGTGTGTGTGTTCGTTAATTTGGTTGATATTCAAAAGACCATTTTACACTTGCATGTGGGACACTACTATTATCATTCTCATCTCACCATACACTGCTGATGACATCACTTATAAAGTATAAAGTATTGTCTGATACTTTCCAAGTCAAAATTGTGCTGTGGTGCTTGTTTAAATACTCAGTTCTCTAGTCAATGTACTTAATTGGGTAGGGGTTCTGTTCTCACTGCAGTCAACTGGTGTTTCTTCCTTTAGTTAATTAGTATTTAAAATACCATTTTATACCTGCATGTGGAACACTGTTACTATTTTGTTCTCACTAGACTCTGCTGATGTCACCAGCTATAAAGTATTCTCTAACATTATAGAAGACAGAATTGTTCTGTAGTGCTTATGTTAAATACTGTGCTCATTACATAAGTAGGTAGTAGTTCTGTTTTAACTATAGTCAATTGTGTGTGCATTTAACAATCACTATTGTGACAATTTTAGAACAATATGTGAGTCCACAGCTATGTCGAACCCTCATCTGAACATCTTGTTGTAGCGTACAGTGATTATGTCATCCCTCTCTAGGCTGTATAAGGAGAAGGTCACGGTCAGCTGCCTGTCTGGTGTCAGGATCTGCCAATCACACACACACTCAAGTCTCTCAAAAACAAGTGCTGTTATGACTCTGTCATAGTCCATGCTGGAGTGAATGACTCGAGATGTACCTCACTGGACTATATGAAGAGAGACATGATGGAGCTTTCCAATTATGTGTCCCAGGCAGGATTGTTTCTAGCCTAAGCAGCATTTTTCCTTCACTTAGGATGATGCCACAATACAAACAAAAATGAGTGACTTCAACAATTGGCTTAGCTTCTGGTTTCAGTCCAGGGAGATCCAGTATCTGACAGCTTGGGATGATATGGTCAATAGACCATGCTGCTTTTCCAGAGATGATCTTCAGCTGTTGCCTCTAGGCTTTAGGTTGCTGGCAAATGTACTTGCCTTTTTCAGGCAATGTCATAAGAACAAAATTCCCGAAGTAAAAATATCTTCTTAAAACAAACTCAGGGTTATGCTGCTCAATGCTAAGAGTCTAAATCAGAAACTGCACTCTCGTGAAGCACTTCTCACCCTGGAAGACATGTTTGGTGAAAACTTACCCCCCCTGTTTCCACCAATCATATCCCATAACATGCCTGTCACCAGACCTCTGCCTAGTATCTCCAGAGAGCAGGTCATAGCCGCAATCTCCAAGGCCAAAAACACAGCTGTGGGACCATACACATCACAGGCTGCTTATTAAATGGTCGAAAACATGAGTTAGTGGAACTGCTGAGCATGCTCTTCAGTCTCAGTCAAAGCACTAGCTTTGTCCCATCTGAGTGGAAAACAGCACTCATAATCCCCTTGCACAAAGGGGGCCCTCAACAGAACCTGGGAACTATAAACCCATAAGACTAACCAGCCTTATCTGTAAGGTTTTGGAGACAATCATCATGGAACTTATCAACAAGGATATAGGTGATCTTCAAACTTGTGACCCAACCTAGTTTGGCTCTGTTAAGGGCAGATCTTGGCTGCTGAATCTGGTAGACTTCTTCAAGAATGTCACCAAGGCTCTGAATGAAGGCAAAACAGATTATACTGCCTATCTTGACCTATCCAAGGCCTTTGACACAATCCCTCACTCAGGCATCATTGAAAAACTCACCCAGTTGGGGATTAACCCTTACATCACTAGATGGGTTGCCAACTGGCTCACAGACATAACACATACAGTCAACACTGGGAATACCAACTCTACTAGCAGACCTGTTACCAGTGGTGTTCCACAGGGATTTGTGCTAGGCCCCCTACTGTTTGGTATCTATTTTTCAGAAGTCCAGGTGGAAATAGATGGCCTATGGCTTACCATATTTGCTGATGACTACAAACTGGGTGCAATCAATGAATCCCCCAAAGATGTCAATATACTAAAAAATGGCCTTACACAGACAAATGATTGGTGTCAAAGCCATGGACTTAAATATAAATGAAAAAAATGCATTTTCAACCCCTTCATCAAAGGTGAAACCCCTGCGAATTACAACATTAATAATACCTCTATAAGTTCAAACCCAGTGGTAAGAGATTTAGGAACACAAATTGATAGCATCCTTAATTTTGATCATCGGGTGTCCACAGTAACAAGGAAGATCTTCTACATTGCACACCTTATAAGCAATGGTATAGCATCCAAAGCTAAGGAGGTTATAACTTCCCTGTACTCGGGTCTCATTAGACCAATAATAGAGTACAATGCTTCCTTCTGTATGTACCTCACCAGACATCTGTAGCAATGGAGAGCCCTCAGAGGTTTCTCACCAAGAAGATTCAGGACCTACAACACATGACCTACATGGCCAGACTGAAGGCCTTATCATTTTACTCAGTATGGTACAGACTGCCTAGAGGCGAATTGTGCCTGGCCTACAGAGCAGTCTCAGACCCTGCCTTGATGAAGCTTCTGCACATCTGTAAATACAATGGGACAAGATTCACTTCCTCTAGGGATCTTAACCCAGCCTGCAATATTAACAGGGCATGCTGGAGAGACAGATATGTCTTCCAGAGGTTGCCACTCCTCTGGAACAAACTCCTAATTCATGTAAAACAGAGTTCCTCAATGACCCTATTTAAGCATATCCTGGACAACTGGATGGGAAACCGTAAATTTACACAGGAGGTTTCACCTATGTCCCTGTTAGACAGGGGCAGCCAGTGCTGATCTTAGATTCACTAGCAAATATAGACTATATATCTTGATTCATAAGGGAACAAGGGTATAACATGGTTAGGCTTTTGGAGGCCTTAGGGCCAATGGCCTAGTAACCTCCTATGATCTTATGATCCTGTGTAACATGCATTCTGGCAGTATTCAAAACAAACCTGTGATGTGGCAGTAATATTAACTACTGTGCTTGCAAGCTACTTTAATTACACATATTTGTGATCTGATCGACAGCAGGCAACTTGCATGTCTATACATACACCTATCTCTTTTGAGACAATTTTACACATGGATGTGAATGCACATACATGCCCTATGCTCCTCCCAGCATGTTCTCCTCAGTATACAATGATGCAATCATACTCCATAAAGAGCAATGTGACAGTGTTACAGTCAGCCATATGTGGTATTGCTACTGTGACATTGCATGGCATTTATATTCTATGCCTACACAGATGTAATGTGCAAATCAAGCATAGTCTATTGCTGTGTGTGTAGTTGGTGGTACATTATTAACCTTGTATAATCTTTGGAATAGCTCTTCATTTCACTACCACTTGGTATACCTTCATAGCCCCATGCATCCTCCTATTTCCTCTGTCCACATGACTTCCTTTATGACGAGGAGTGGAGGATGTCCTCATGTCAAATATACATGCATACATCATGAAGCAGAGTCCTTCCATGAGACTCTGCAAACTATCTTTAGACCACTGCATGTGTGATTGCTAATTCTGTCATGGTGTGGTGCACATGTCCCATATGGACACTGGCAGGATGTAATGCAATCCAGCAAATATACACACACACACAAAATGGTCTTACTATCTTATACACATACATACAATAGTCTTACTATCTTCCATAATATAGATATAAGGATTTTTATTTGCATGGTATAATAATGGTTAGGATTTCATGTGATGTTGGCCATTAGCCTAATAATGTTCTATGACCCTATGAACAGTTGACATGCCAATGTTGCTGTCATTGACATGTGCTATAATGAGGTGTGGATGTACAGTATGGCTACAAGAGGGTATTACAATCAGTGATGTGAGCTAATGTATTGATAACCATTGATACCACTGCATTACATGCTCATTCTATAACAGCTGTAGTAATATGCCCCATGAGAACTGTTGACATGGTATAATACACTTATATTTATATTGTTGGCATATTAGGACATGTGTTCTTATAGTGGAGTAGATCAACCATCAAAACAGTTCACATTCTACCATCACATTGATACTTGCAGTCATCACATTGACACTTGCAGTAATGCATATACCATCATTAAATGTTCTGTGACACACATCAATATAAATTCATATTGATTACATGGCCACATAAATCTTGTCTCGTACACATGTTGTTATGCTGTGATATACACAACCAATGTATCACATGTTTTTTTGGTACAATTGCAACCTTGTGGAATTCATTGTATGCGCAGTTATCTTGCAATACCCAAGGATTATTGAGGTGATCAGCAGCACCATTGGGTGACTATTAGCATTTGTGTCAGGAAATGTTATGCATGAGCCACAAACAACTGATCTGTAATGTGACCTAATATGGCATCAGGCTGCTCAGAAACAGCTTGCTCATGAAAAACATATAGGCATATGGTGTGCAATTGCTGTAAGCACAAGACAATGGTAGAGTTGTATGACTGTGTGCATAGTACCAATGTGTGGAATGTGATGAATGAGCAAAGTTGTATTTGTAGGTATTTTCACAAATCATTTATTCCAATAAATTTGGCATGTTAAGTGGAATACACAACTAAGCACAGATCTGCATGTGGATGCCACCAGACATACCCAACTGGAGAAAATAGACAATTCACTAACTGACAGTTTGTCTCATACATCATCACCCTGCCGCCACTGGGCATCAGCTGAAGTATACATGCAAACATTACTCAGTTTCTATTCTAAGGAGGGCAGCATATCTGTGCACTCTATACAGCTAATAACACAGAAGCAATGGGCCCTGACAACATCGCAAGTTACCTATAGCATAACTCAAAACATGGATCTACCAAACACAGTTAGATCCATACTTCAACACAGCCTTCAGACACAATATGTTCCCATAGAAGGGTGTACAACGACATATTTCCTTCTGACTGTGGGGGAAACATCACCTGATCCATGCAAGTATAGACATGCCCTGACTCTCCTCATCTGTGAGGTAGACCAAGTCATCATTGACATTTTCTAAAAGGATACAGGTAATATCACAAATGTGTGCAAAAGACATGTGTGATTTGTTCAGGCTACATCATGTATGTTACATCTGTTACATGTCTTCAAGGTAAACAAGGGCATGCATGATGACAACACTATCATCCTGCATAACTTGACCTGGCCAAGTCTTTTGACACAAATCCAAACTGAGATATTACTGAGGCAATGTCACAAATGGCCATAAACACCTATATCAACAAGCGGGTAGACCACTGGATTTCATATGTGACAGATAAATATGCTGAAGTGTGCGAAGTGACCTATATCTAGAGTCCGGTGATCAGGTCTGTACCTCAGGATGCTGTGCTAAGCCCTTTCGTGTTCATTATTTAAACCTCAGACATCAATACTGACTTACGCATCCTTTGTCCAAACAACTTTGTGGAGGACTGCAGGTTGTGGACAATCACTGAATCCAAATGTAATATTAGTATAATACAGATGGTATCAACACACACAAAGAATTGCTGTCATAGCCATGCAGACACTGGAGATGAGCAAAAATCATGGGGATCTGCTACACTATAAAAGAAAATACATAACTTAATTATAATATAGACAGTACAGCCCTATGAGCAGAGCAATTGGTATGTGACCTGTGTACTGTGGTAGATGGTATATGGAACATTCACCAACATGTGTCCACAGTGGTGACTAATCCCTTGTATGTAACACAACTCCTGAGTATGTGCAGGACATTCACATCAAAGGACATTATAATTCCATAGCTGTCAGCCCTCATCACACCAATAACAGAGTACAATGCACCTTTTTCATGTACCTCACAACACATCTTCCTGGGATGAATTGCTCAAGTGTACCACATTTGCCACAGTGAGTTCCCACAGATCTTATTGGTCCTACCTATGCATTCTTTTTGTTGCATAAACATTCATGTTTGATGATGCAGAACATTCATGTTTGATGATGCAGAACACCCATCAAGGTGTCAGACAAGATGCATGTGTGATACGTGTTCCTGTGATGCACACAATAAATACACAGCTTATTGACAACATTTATGGCATAGGTTGCATTTGTGACACTGTGGATTGTGCCACATATATGCCATGCACACATGCCATGATTGCTCATAATTTCACATGCAGGTATAACAGTGTCCATCCTAACACCTCTGGCACATGTTAAATTTTGAGGAAGGTGTGCTTGATTTCACTCATAGATTGCTGACAAATCATGACAGTTGTACAGATGTGTTCTTGCAGAACCATCTATGATCACTCTCAATCACATATGTTATGTCAAAGGCATGGGTTTAATGGTGGTATTATCCTGATATTGTCCATGATTGTGCGTGCTTCTGCCTACTGTTGTCCAAGAGTCTGTTACTATGAGTCACGCTTGATTGAGACCTATGCTGACATTACATTCATATTCAGGCAACTAATTTTTCACAACTTCACAATATGCACCAAAGGCCTATTGTATATACCATCCCTGATATAGGTCCTGTCCAATGTTCACATCAGGATGCTTATATCACAAAGAATTCTGTCCATTGATATGTCACCATGTGTGACAGTCACATAATATACAATAACTATGCGATATGTACTGTATCATGTAGATATGTGATTAGTGTTCATGCTACCACTGTCTTCATCGACATACCCTAATCTGATGTACATTGCCATATTTCACCTGTCCTCTTCTCCTGTGTTCATTCCTGCAATTCATCTGTGTGTCCCTTTTCAATACACATACTTCCCCTGTCTATTTATTTATAATCCAGTCAATGTACTCTTGTTGATCATTTACAAAACTTTTATTCAGTATGACTGAATCAGGTTTCTGCACTGTATACACTTTCATGTAATGTGTTGGAACTGTATACATTGCTTTAATAAAAACCCTGGTAGTCATAATGATTGTCATCTGCACAATCCTGCAGGCCTAGTTTGTTTGCCTGTAGGTAAATAGGTGTCCATGTATACAGCTGTTCTTGTTGCTTTACATGGTTTTCTGGCCAGCAACACTGTTGTTGGCCATGAGATTGTGCTTTTTTACATTTAAATGGAATGTGCAGCATGCATATATAATAAGTGCTGCTGCTCACCGTGCAAACATGTAAACTTTATGTAGGCTTTGCACTAAGCCACATGGAGTTTATTGAATCCCCTGGCATATTTTTCAACTGCTTTACTTGAATGCTGGACAATGGCAAAACAAATGGGGAAACAAAGGCCCAAATTAGGGACAAGTTTTAAATATTGCTCTAATTCACTTAAAAATTTAATAGAACAAGAGATTTTGTATCAACATGTATTTTTTGAACAATACAAAGCATGAAACTCTAATGTCTAATATTTTTGACTGACTACAATCCTCAGTGACTTACCAGAAAATCAAAAATTGTATGAGAGACAGGGTAAAGATATGAGGAACATTTGTGGACATTGCAAAATTCTGGACAATTGAGATGCACGGTTATGGTCCTTGAATGTGGTAACAACATTATGGGAAGTGATGCTTCAATAAAGCAAATTAAATGTACTGCTAATGAATGTTCACATGACAAGATCAATACTTTTTTCATGCATTATCACAAATTAAAACCAATAGTTAAAATGAGTTTCAGACATATTTCCTGATGGAATAGAATATATGTACTTTAGAAAATGAGAACATGAAATGAAGGATTAGAAACAAGCATTCGCCAACAGGCAGGAGAACAAGGAGGTCCTGGGAAAAAGAAGTCTGAGGCTTCATGACAACATATTAAACCAGCATGAAATTCAGACAGAATAAAAGCAAACATTATTGTTGGTAATTAAGTGGAGGAAAAAGCAAGAAATTGCACCTATAGCAGTTACATTCCATTTCCCATCAATAATAGCAGCACTTAAACACCCAAGGTTAGTGAGGGGAAAGAAAGAAATAAAAAGAACTATAGGAACTAATGCAACACCAGAAGTTTTGTTTGTGTGTGTGTGTGTGTGTGTGTGTGTGTGTGTGTGTGTGTGTGTGTGTGTGTGTGTGTGTGTGTGTGTGTGTGTGTGTGTACATGTGCACACAAGTGCTTGTGATTGGAGAGGTAGTAGGTTCCTATTTTCATAGGTTCTTAGGTGTATACAAGGCTAATGACAACCAGGGCCTTTCTAAGCCAAGTCATGTAATCCAATCCAATTGTGTCCCTATGTATCACAGGTGTTTATTAGATGGGGTATTTCAGGAAGTTTCTAAAGGTTATTTGGGAAGATACATTAGTTTTGACATCGCTGTCTGTCTCTGTCTATCACAGACATGGGGCCAGACCCAGGGTGACTTTCTCTTTTCCATCCATTGGTCATGGTTACGCTTAAATAGCATTAGGAATGGACTATGCTTCACATGGATTGGGAGCCTGTTCCAGAGCATGGAGCTCCTCTGAGACACATATCTGTATCACCAACATGTCTTATTTATGTCACAAACAAATGTAAAATCCTTGGATCTCATGGTTCTTATGTTATTCATTTTTTGGATGTGCAAAAAGTTCATCAGAGCTGTTCATTAGAGCTGAATCTAAGGATGCCCTATATGCCAGGCGTATATCATGATTCAGTAGCCTGTAGGAGACAGAGTATAGAAAGAGAACTTTAAGGCAGGCTGCATAGGATGATGTGTTTATACCTTGAATTCTCCTGGTAAGGAACTTCTGTGGGTATTCCAGCTGTTGCATATGTTTGATCAGGTACATGCCGAAGGGGGCAATATACTCAGTAATGGGTCTGATAAGAGCAAAATAAAGTGGCACTATGACTTCCTTAGGATAACTATTTGAAATATTGGGACAAGCTAGAGTGAATACCAAAATCTGGAGACAGAGTGATCTAAAGAGCAGACTTACATATATTAAGTCTGAGATGCCATTTCTTGGAATATTGCCTTTTCTGAGGTATGGCAATCTCCTATTTGGTAGATATATGCGTGTGTGTGTGTGTGTGTGTGTGTGTGTGTGTGTGTGTGTGTGTGTGTGTGTGTATATATATATATATATATATATATATATATGTGTGTGTGTGTGTGTGTGTGTGTGTGTGTGTGTGTGTCTACGCTTTGCAGGGTGAGGGGGCTTGTGTCCCATATTGGGAGGTGTTGCACCCCTCTCCTATAAAAAGAAATTTAAAGGAGAAGAGCGATTTTTGATCTTCTCCTGTGTTTTCAACCTTTTTTTTTTTTTTTTTTGGCTTGTCAGTATTTCAAGTGCTAACATTTCAATATGGAACCCATCCTTGGACCTGAATTTTATGCCCTTACTTATAAGTTTGGTGGCATAGAATAATTTTTACTACTTCTGCCACATGCTGGTCAAAGGCCAGATTACTATCTACATATGCTCACAGATCTCAATTGGGACCACTCTTAAAGGGTGTCTTATTGATGGCATAATTAAACTGGGTGACTGATTTCCCAGAAGGTACTATAATGCATTTCTTGGCATTGAGTTTTAAATCATGACTTTGACACCAGTCATTTGTCTGTGCTAAACACTCTTATCAAACATTTGTGTCATGGGGAATCTATATTTGCTCCCAATTTGCAGTCATATGTGAACTTGGTCAGCCAAAGGCTTTTGACATTAGCCTTTACCTCTGAGATGTAGATGCCAAATAGGAGCGGTCCCAGCACTGAGCCCTGAGGTACTCTGCTGGTGATTGGTCTCATTCTGAAGGTGATATCTCAATCCTGACTTCTTGGGTTCTGTTTGTGAGCCAGCTGGCAATCCATCAAATTATTTATGGGTTTTTATCCAGCTCTGTGAGGTTTTCAACTATACCCATGTGAGGTTTTGTACTGAATGCCTTTGCCAGATCCAGGTAGGTGGTATGCATCATTTTCCCCTAATCCATTTTCTTGGTATCCTTCTCAATTAAGTCCACCAGATCTCATAGGCATGGCCTTCACTTGACAAGGTCAACTGTGTTGGGTCCTGTGTTCGAAGGTTTTCTATGTCTTTGTTGATTATTTCCATGATAATTCATTCCATGGCTTTACATATTAGACTAGTCAGACTAATAGGTCTGTAGCTTCCAAGGTCGATTGATGGTCCATCCTTATGAAGTGGGATAACCATTGCAGTCCTCCATTCTCACAAGGCTACAGCTGAAGAATGACTCAAGTGACCCTGATTAGTCATGTTTCAAGCTATTTAGGAGGCCCATTGTTGTTTTCCTGCAACAATAATTATATCACAGCATTCATTATGATGCTGGTGCAACGTTTGTTGTACATCAAAAAGTAATATCTAGTATTCATAAGAACCCAGTACAAAATGAGAGAATGCTGACTGGAGCACATACATTTGTGAGAGCAATATGTTTTTAGAACTGGAGCACTTGCAGCTTTGAATTAATAGGACTATGTTACAAAATTATGGCTTAGTGGTCAAAGATTAATGTTAGTCCATGACATGCAAGATAATAAAGAAGTAACATGGCAGGGCCACTCAAGCCACTTACTGTAATATTCAAAAAGAAAAATCACTTAAGAATTAAAGTATGCACATGCGCAATGAAGGTTTTCAACATTATCAATCATTTGTGGTATAATGTGACATGTGATAAAGGTTATTGACACATTTTTCCTAAAGTGAACAGTCAAACACTGGAAAGAATTTGCTGCTATAATCTTATTAGTATTTTCTATTTCTTTTGTTTTTCTGGGTATATTCACCAAAATAAGCTTTGCATTTAGAAAACAACTCTGGAAAAGGGCATGTGACTGGATAGCAGGAAGTAACAATAACCTGTTATATAGGAATAAACTAAGGTACAGATGATTATTGTTGTTGTCTTTTGGCTTTTCCCAGTTAGGGGTCGCCACAGCGGAACTCCGGTCCGCTAATGATTGGCAGTAGACTTTCACAAACACCGAGGTGCCAGCTTGACGTTCAACCTTCAACAAAGGCACACCCATTTATGCATGTCTTTCAAACGCCCACCCAACCGTGGAGAGGACATGCAGACTCCACACAGAAGGCACTCCCCGCACTCCAGCCGAGAATCGAATGGAAGAACTTCTTGCTTTGAGGCAACAATGCTACCGCTGCACCACCATGGAAGTCACGTACCCATTGCATATTTATTCATAACATGGGTTCAATTTTTGCTGTAATTTTAACATGTTTGTTTAATTATATTCTGCTTTGAGGGATTGGGCCCAACTCATGGTGGTTAGTTCACATTGTACCATTTCACAATGGTGATAGTCATGACTTAGTGTATAATGGCAAGACAATTATCTGGCAGTGAGCCTTGTTTGGGAAATGCTACAAAACATGCTTACAACAGCTACTGGAAAATGAAATTATATCTGGGCCTAATATTGATGTCAGACAACATGGTTTCAAGAAAAGGTATACTTTCATTAATTGCATACACTTTTATGAAACCATTAGGAGGGTGGAAAAACTCGTAAATGGTTGTAACATTTTTTTTGGGATTGAACCAGCATATATCCCAGTGCCTCCCATGACGCAGCCCTAGTACATTTTTGTTTAATATGCCCTTATCAGGTAATTGGTTATCAAAGTATATTAACTATATTAAAATTAGATGATTTATGACATCTTGTAATGATTATGCATCGTATGAAATGTGTCTCTGCTGTTAATGACTGGTTGAAGAGGAATGGATTAAAACTTAATTCGGATATTATGTGTTTTGGTCTTGCTACAATTTATAAAACTCACTTTTGGTAATTTGACTTTCAGTATAGTTGACAGATAAATTGATCAGCTTTTTATCAACAGTGATATACATTTAAAAGACAATGCAAATTATGTAAAATCTAAAGCTTTGAAGATAGTTGGTCTCATATTTAGATGCTTAACCTCTAGATCCCCTGAATTATTAACTAAGAAGAATTTTCAGAGGACATAGACAAGATGTGGTTAAAATGAGAAGAACAAAACAGTACAGACGAGACTGTCCTAAAAGAACTATATATAAAGGCAGAGGAGAAGAATATATTATAATTGATACATATATTTTATGTAGCACTCAAAGTGGATTAAAACATTGATTACGTCAAAGAAATCAACCATGTATAAGAAGGTGTCTGTTTAAGAAGAGATGTCTGGCGGAAAAATGGGATACATTATGGAGGTAAAATATGCTCATACAAATGGATATACAAAAACTTGGAAGTGGATTATCTTCTGAGATATTTTCAGAACATATCTGGGTTAGAGTGAGCTAAGGGATTCAAAAATGTATAGGATAGGCTTATCATAATTTTGTACTGATAGGGAGAGAAAAAATAGTTGCTTCTTATCTAGAATCCTCTCCAGTTTATTCAATTGTCAGTGAAACCTTTGTTCAACAGAATGAGTTATTCTGATTAGTTTTATTTGCTGGGAAAGTAACTTTTATATGATATATCAATAGATCAAGTATAACATTCTGAAATTCAGGTTTCTACAGCTGGCAGTTCTAAACTTCTGCATACAAAATTTGGGAAAACTAATAGTCTTACAATCATATGCAATTGGGAATTCATCGTAGCCTCTCATGCAGAGGACGTGGCTTTTCCCCTCTACACTGCTTGATACCCTTGTCCCATCTTACCACAACTTTAGTTACCACACAAAACTTGACAAATCGATCTGATTTTGCTGTATCATCATTCCATATTTCAGACAACAGTATTTGTCTTTGTTTATGCTAGTATAGCTTTTTCATACTAATGGCACTTATTTTATTATTTATTTCATGTTTGACAGTAGTAAAAAATTGTCAGAACTGAAGGCTGAAGGTTTTATTGCTGACTCCACAGTGGCAGCACCTACCTTTCCAGCCACTACCTGCTGGCATGTGATCAACATATTCTTGTCTCAAAATGATACAGAAAGAATATGTCATCTACAAAAATACAGAATAAGACCATTCAAAATCAACATTGTACTTTGCAATATAATTAGCATTGATGTTCATTCTACATCTAGCTACTCCGTCTGAATGTAATTAAAATATAAGGTTTGTCTGTCATTAATTGGAAGGCAATAAAGACAATTTCTCCAGCACTGTTTCCATAGTCATGAAGTCAGTGTGATTGTACATCTATCATGGTTAGTCAACCCACCCTAATAAAGGTACTAAACAAGACAGGCCCAGTGGAATGAACAAGATAAAAAAATTAAATAAAATAAAGAAATGGCAAATCACATTTTCAAGTAATGGTAAGACTGGTTAAGAGTATCAGTTCTATCCCTCTGTCACAGAGTCTTAATAGTAACATTCTCATACTCAAAGTTGAGCATAACCATTTCCTGAAAGACTTATTGATCTGTTCCTATACATCTCCTGGTTAATATAGTGCACTTTTCAATTAGTTACTGTACTTCTTTACATCCATAGGGATGTAATCTTTCTTTAAGCATTAGTTCATAGGTTCATAGGTTTATACTAGGCTATCTGCCCTGGGGCATTTACAAGCCTAGCCAGAGTGTGTTTGGCTTTTGTCACCCTTTTAGATAGGTTTACTGTGCCTCTGTAGAGTAGGTCACAGAAGATAGCCCTTTTAAGGTTAGTTTACTGTGCCCCTGTCTAGCAGGGACACAGAAGAGATCCCAGGGGTGAACTTACGATCTCCCATCCACTCGTCAAGATTTCTCTTGAAGAGGGTCAGTGAGGAGCTCTGCCTAACATGGACTGGGATTCTCTTCCAGAGTGAAGGCAGCCTCTGGGATATGAATCTGTCCCTCCAGCATGTCCTATTTATTTCTGTGCTGAGGTTTAAGTCCCTGGAGCATGTAGCTCTAAGGGATATGGATTTCCTGAGGTGGAGCATGTCCATTAATTCTGGGTTGGACATGGCTTTATATGTCAGGCATAGATCACCTCTGAGTAGGCGGTAAGCAACTGAGTAGAGCTAGAGTTTCTTTAGCCGAACTGCATAGGGCATCTGTTTGAGTCCCTTGATCCTCTTGCTGAGGTACTTTTGGGGCCTCTCCAGTTGCTGCAGCTGTCGGGTAAGGTACATCCCAAATGGGGCATTGTATTCAATTATGGGCCTGATAAGTGATGAGTAGAGGGGCACAATGACCTCTCTTGTTCTAGATGTGAACCCTTTCGTGATAAGGTGGGCTATATAGAAGGTCTTTCTAACCACTCTGGCAATGTGATTGTCAAAAGAGAGGTTTATATCTATTTGGGTCCCCAAATCCCTAATTACTTCTTCCGTATTTAATGGATTACCACCTATGTGGTAATTTGTGGGCACTTTGTTTTTCCCAAAGGGGATGACTATGCACTTTTTGGCATTTAGCTTAAGGTCATGGCTCTGGCACCAGTTATCCATCTCTGTGAGACCCTTTTGGAGGATGCTTGTGTCAGCCGGAGAGTCGATTATGGCGCCCAGCTTGCAGTCATCTGTGAACTTGGTCAGCCATAGTCCTCCCGTATTAGCCTGTACCTCAGAGAAGTATATACCAAACAAGAGAGGTCCCAGGACTGAGCCTTGTGGGATGCCACTTCTAACTGGTTTGGAGTCTGACATGGCACCTGCAATATTGAGCATGTGGGTTCTATCCCTGAGCCAGTTTGCCACCCATCTTGTGACATAGGGGTTGATATTTAAGCTGGTGAGCTTATTTATGATGCCCGAGTGGGGTAATGTGTCAAAGGCTTTTGCGAGGTCCAGGTAGGCCGTGTGGACTAACTTCCCTTCATCTATGGCCTTGGTAACTGTTTCAAAGAAGTCGACCAGGTTCAGGAGGCAAGATCTGCCCTTAACAAAGCTGAATTGGGTGGGATCCAGTGTCTGGAGGTTACCAATGTCCTTGTTTATGAGTTCCATGATGATATGCTCCATAGCTTTACAGACCAGACTAGTCAGGCTTATAGGGTGATAGTTTCCTGGGTCCGTTGTGGCACCACCTTTGTGGAGCGGGATCACTGTTGCTGTACGCCATTCGTTGGGTACATATCCTGTAGCAAGGCTGAGATTGAACAGTGACTTTATGTGAGGGTTTAGTTCTTCTTGGAGCTCGTGTAAGACGCAGCCCGGGACACTGTCTGGTCCCATTGATGCTGTGTTTTTTGCTTTGGAGAGGGCAGCTCTCACCCGTGCATTTGTGATATCAGGGAGGCTACATTCTGTAAGACTGTGATTAAGCATAACTCATGAACACAATGTACACACACACACACACACACACACACACACACACACACACACACACACGCACACACACACACACACATATATATATATATATATATATATATATATATATATATATATATATATATATATATATATATCTATATTCTATTGTATTACTGCAAACTATTTTATACTATGGAATATCTAAACCCAAAATGCCTCACTGTAATAGAGATGTCCTGTATAACATCTTCTTCAACTAACCTGTTTTCCAACTAAACTACTTCTCTGGTATAACTGTCCATTACATTTCTTCGTGAGTATATTCCTTTCAGAAGTCCACATCTGATTATCTAAAACTACTACATTGTCTCACTCGATTTAATTCAATTTAATATTTCAGATATGGTGTCACATTATTTTGCTGTTTCATGAATACTATAATCAGTTAAGTTGTGTCAACATATTATACTGATCTGATATTGTTAATCCTCGTTCATTCCTTACGCATGGGTATCAGTTCCGACCTCGGAACCGAGCCAGCTATTTTCCAAGCTCACATCAGCTTCAAACTCTCAAGCTAAACGTTTACCCACAATCCCCCTCTCCCTGTTATCCCAGATTTCATTTGCCGCATTGCCATTCGGTCATGTCAAGCTGCTTCTCTTGAGCTAAGTACAGTTATTTGTTGTCTTATAGTCATTTATATTACTTTTCTGTCAGAAAAGTTTCTATTTCATTGTCTCTTACCCTATTGCATCTAGCGACCATATTTTCTTGAGTCTTTTTCTTCTCTTTTCTCTATTTTTTTTTACCATGGGGTATTTCTCCCCTTACCATTGTTGGTAATCTTCCCTTTTTTTCATACCTTTGGGTATTCTTTTGTACCATTTCTGGTACCCTTTTCTACTATCTACTTTTACTATCATCGCAGATAAGAAAGGTAGTCCAGGGTTTAAACGGTATTCTGGTTGTGGACACAAACTACCTACATCTGATGCACACTCTTTGTGCATTTATTGTTTGGGGGCGCCCTACTTATCTGTTGACCCGCCCTGTTCTATCTGTGAACATTTTTCAAATAGAACTTTGTTGGAAAGGAAAAACAAGTTGCTGAAGGGATTTCTTAAATCTACCTTTTCAGAGGCTATTTCTGAGTCATAGACCTCAACCCCTCCTAGAGCCCATAAGAAAATCTTGGATGTTCCTACTAAGGCTAAATCTTTGCCTTCGTGTCCGGTTGGGAACTCCCGCCAACCAAAACCTAAAAAGGCTAAAGTTTTGGCTTCGGAGCTCACTCAGTCAGTCCCAGTGCTTTTGGTGCCTAGACCTTCGGCACCAAGGCCTAGGATCCGTTAGTGATCTCAGCTCCATCTTCTTCTGCAGCCTTCACTATATCGGCACAGAGAGGCTCCTCGGTTCAGACTATTACCACTGTATCAGCACCGACCACTCAGTCAGCACAGACCTTCACCACGTCGGCTCCAACATCTTACTCGGAACCAACGCCTTTATTGTTGATTCCAGTTTTGTCGGTTCCAGTATCGATACTGACAACCACTTCAGCACCGATCCCTGTGTCGGTGCAGACCGTGACCTCAGCACCGATGACTTCTTCGGTACAGACATCCATAGTCCAGTCTCTCTTGGTACTGTTGTTCTCAGTGCGGACTGGTGAAATGGACACCGAGTTTGCCTCTTATGTGGACAGGCCTGTTTCTCCCACAGTCTCTGTGAGGTCCACTAGAAGTCTTTCCAAACATGATGTGTTGCGTCTTGTGGATCAGGTGCTCTTGGCCAGAGGTATCCCACACCCCAGGAACTATCCTTCCTTGGGAGGTGATCACCCATCTCCAAAGACCCCTTCTTATTCTCCTCCTTCATTGCCTTTGAAGTCCATGGATATAGCACAGTCTTCCCCTTCTGCGGTTCCCTTTATGGCTCTCACTAAGAAACCTCAGTTGCCTTCGTGGCAGGAAAGTTTTGCTATGACCCAGGATGTCAGTTGTGACACACATAATTTGATGCTCCATAGCCTTCCGGGGACTCCGGGTCGGCAGGCTGAGCCACTTAGGGGAGGGTTGAGCCCTGCCTTGGACATTCACTCCTCTTCAGGTGGACCAGCCTTCCAAGTGATGGAGAAGGCTTTTGCTGGTGATACTGGACTGTCTATCCCTCTGCCCTCCTCTGGTACACTGGTTTCACAAGGCGCACCGAGCGGACACCGGGTGCAAGGGCCTCAGGACATATCCCCACAGGAAACCCCTTTTCCGCTGTCTTCCCCAGCTTCTCCCACTGAGGAAGTCCACCGGAAAAGTTCATGTAAGAGGAAGCACATGGACTCCACAGAGGAGTCCCTCACTGAAGACACAGATTTTGATGAGGGGGAAGGATCCCCATGGTCACCCTCTGAGGTATCCTTTGGCGATATTCTTGAAATCCTGAAACAGAGAGGTGACTGGCAGTCCTCTAATCCAACCACTGAGGAATCTGTGTTCCTGAAGGCCTTTCGCACCTGGCCCCCTACCTCCTGGGTTGCTCCACCTGTCAATGAACTTGTCCAGCTTATCATGCAGCATGCTTGGAAGGCTCCTGACACTGTCAAAGCTATTCCCCGGAGGCCAGATAAGATTTTGTCCCCTCCTGCTATGGATCCCCATTGGTCAAAAGGTCTTCCTGTGGATGCTTTGGTGGTGGCAGCTGCAACAAAAAAGGATTTGGCAGAAGAAGAAAGCCAGACTGCCCATCCACCTAACAAAGAGTCCCGGGCCCTGGACGGGATAGGGAAGCACACCTTTGCATCAGCAAACTTTACTATCAGGTCCCTGAATTATATGGCACACTTTACCAGGCTTTAAAGGGATCTAATTTCTAAGCTTTCTGAAACCTTGGCTGGTGCTATGTCTGATGAGGTCCGTGACAAAGTGGCCTCTCAGCTGGCCACCATTGAGTCAATATCTAACTCCTCTATGTGACTGATATCTCACACATCAGAAGAAGCAGCTAGAGCAGTGGGTTCAGCTGCAGTCTTGAGATGACACGCCTGGATGTGCTTGTGCAATTTCATGGAACCCTTTAAGGCTTCCTTTCTTAATGCTCCCATTGAGGCCTCTTCGTTGTTTGGACCCAAAGTTAAAAGCACACTGGTCAGATGTGAACAGGATGGTAAGACCCTTTCTATCATAGGTGTCTATTATTCTTCCCCTCAACATGCTTTCTCCTGAAACCAAAAGAGTGGGAAGATATGGTTCAAGAAATCTCAGGGTCCTTTCCATGACACACAGGCCGTGTTCCCCTCTAGAGGCAGAGGGGGAAACTCACAGGGAAGACGCTCCTTTCGGGGCAGAGGGGGTCCATGTAACCAGGGACTCTTTCCCTGACCAACCCTACCAGCGCTCCTGAAGAGTGGCCCAACTCCTTTCCTCTGGAGGTGGTTGGGGGTCGTTTCTCCTTGTACCCTTCTGCCTGGCTAACCATCACCACCGATTCCTGGGTACAAAGGATTATAACCAGAGGTTATCATATCCCCTTCGATATTTCTCCTGTCCCGTCAAAAAACCTTCCTGATGTTTCACCCAGTTAAAGGGAAGAAGCAGCACTAGGGATAGAAAAGCTGCTAAGAAAGAGAGTCATCCAAATAGTCCCTCCAGACCAGATAGGATCCGGCTTCTACTCAAGACTATTTTTGGTGCCAAAAAAACCCGGGGACTGGAGACCAATTTTGGATCTCAGTGTATTGAACAAGTTTGTGAGAGTACAAAAATTCCAGATGGTCACAATACAGTCTATCCTCATGCTTTTGCAAAAAGATGATTGGATGTGCTCGATAGATCTTCAAGATGTGTACTACCACATAAAAGTGGACAGACCATCAAGAAGATTTCTGCGCTTCCGTGTGGGAGCCAGTCACTACCAGTTCAGAGTACTGCCCTTCGGACTCTCTACAGCCCCCAGAGTGTTCACAAAGTGCATGGCAATTGTCACAGCTCACTTGTGACTTCAAGTATTCCAGGTGTTTCCATACCTAGACGACTGGCTCATTTCCAGCCCCACCAGACATCTACTGGAAGAAGCCCTGGCATACTCTCTCCTCACTGCACAAAGGCTAGGCATAACCATAAACTGGCAAAAATCCAATCTCACCCCATCTCAGTCGATAGAATTCATAGGGGTTATCTTGGATGCAAAGAACTGCAGATGTGCCATTCCAGAGTACAGAATTTTAAAGATTAAACAACAACTGATTCCAATCCTTTCAAGGGAGAAATCCACTGCTCATTCGGTTCTACAGCTGTTGGGTTCCATGGCAGTCTCCATCACCATTGTCCCCCTGGCCAGGTTTCACATGAGGCTTCTACAATGGCTACTGCTCACCCAGTGGTATCCCTTTCAGCATCCTCTTTCAGCCATGATTCAAGTAACCCACAGGTGCAAACAGGATTTAAATTGGTGGATGACACACAATCTGTCACAATGGTCTCGCCCCTTCTTTCCTCAGCAACCCAAGGCCACAGTGACAACGGATGCCTCCCTGATGGGGTGGGGGGCTATGTCAGTGACAGACAGTCCAAGGCACTTGGTCCGAACTGGAGGCCCATCTGCATATAAATGTTCTAGAGCTGAGGGCGGTGCTTCTGGCGTTGCAAGCATTCCATCCCCTGCTGCCATCTGGGACAATTGCGATTCAATCAGACAACAAAGCGGTGGTCTGGTACATCAACAAACAAGGTGGAACCAAATCTTACCCCCTTTGTCGAGAGGCCATGAGGATATGGCAATGGCGATGGTTACCGACCATTTTCTTCTAGCAATGCACATTCCCGGGAGTTCCAACGTGATAGCAGACAGACTCAGCAGGTGCATTCTTCAACCTCACAAGTGGTCCCTGAATCCCTTGATAGCGGCGGAGATCTTCCACCACTGGGGCCATCCTTGCTGCGACCTCTTTGCATCCCCGATTGACTACAAATGCAGCAATTACTTTGCCCTGATTCCCCCTCTCGGACAGTCACCCAGGGACGCTTTAGTCCACAATTGGCCCTCGGGTCTTCTAAAAGCATTCCCACCTTTTCCCTTCATTCCCCAGTTTCTGAAGAAAGTCCATCGGTTGAAGAGTAAGGTCATCCTCATAGCACCATATTGGCCTCGACAGATTTGGTTCCCCTTCCTTTGGCCTCACCTACTAGATCGACCATGGATTCTCCATCCAACCCCGGAGTTGATCTCACATCCACAGAACCTGATTCTTCCCAACTTGAACAGCCTGAAGCTCACAGCTTGGCTACTCCAATTCCCTTGATTGCCAGGCAGAATTATCTTTCTTTACCAGTACGTGACATTCTCATTGCATCTCATAAGTCTTCCACTAGAATTACTTATCTGAGCAAGTGGAAAAGATTTACCTGTTGGCTGAAAGATAAACAAGTAGATCCTTCTCAGCACCAGTGTCGATAATACTAGACTATCTGGCCGACCTTTTCCAATCTGGTCTATCGGCCTCTACCATTAGAGTGCATTTAGCTGCAATTTCTAATTTCCATGAGGGTGTCCAAGATTCCTCTCTTATGTCCCACAAATTGTGCAAGACCTTCATAAAAGGTGTGAATCATCTGAAGCCACCTTTTAGAGAACCTATTCATCCATGGGATTTATCATTAGCTCTACAAGCTCTGACAATGCCACCCTTTGAACCAGCCTCTTCTTGCGACCTCAAGCATCTGTCATGGAAAACCTTGTTTTTGGTTGCCATTACTTCTGTCAGACATATTTCTGAGCTTCAAGCTTTATGTATCGAGTCCATACTTGATTTTTCATAGAGATAGAGTGTCTCTGAGAACTAAGCCATCATTTCTGCCAAAAGTGATCTCTGAAATGTCCATTAATCAAACCACTGAATTGCCAGTTTTCTTTCCCAATCATTCAAGCAGAGAAGAACATTGCCTACATACCCTAGATATCCACAATCAAATCTGTTTTTACTTAAACAGGACTAGGTCCTTTCGTAAATCTGACCAGTTATATTTGGCCTTTTCTGGACCTAGATTAGGATCTGCTGTTGCTAAGGTCACATTAGCTAGATGGTTGAAGGACTGTATGACCTTCATTTATACACAACGTAATATCTCATTGCCTACTAACATGAAAGCTCATTCAACAAGGTCAGTGGCAACTGGTGCTCAGGAATGTCCTTCCATGAGAGCCTCCCAGGAATAGAGGTAGCTGGGGACTCTGCCCCATTTGTAAGGAATGAATGAGGATTAACAATATCAGATAAAGAAGTTATGTCTTACCATAATGTTCCATCTGTATTGTTAATCATCGTTCAGTCATTATGACCCTCCCTCCTTCCCCCTCCTGTGGCTTCTAGTGGATCTCACCATCCGGTTCTCTTAGGTTATTTGACCAGAGTTAGCCTCTACCTTCTTTTGACTTGCAAACTCAATCTGAGCTAACAGGGAGTGGGGGATTGTGGGTAAGAGTTTAGCTCGAGAGTATGAAGCTGAAGCAAGCTTGGAAAATGGCCGGCTCGGGTCCGAGGTCGGAAACGATACCCATGCATAATGACTGAACGAGGATCAACAATACAGATGGAACATTATGGTAAGACATAACTTCTTTTTATTTTGCTGTCTTAAGTACTTTGTAATATACTAAGTTCTAACAATGATTATTTTTTACACTTCTGTTTAAATGCACTATCTGCTTGCTTATATGTATTACAAACTACTAGTGGATCTTGTCTCCATGGACCTTTACTGAAAAGGATTTCTGATGCTCAGATGGACTTTCTTGGTGAAAAATCTAAATAATTAAAAAAATATATTTTAAAAAAATGTATCAGAAGAAATTTCCCAAATAACCCAAGTCTATATAATTAGAACTGCATTCCTTCTGGCATTCTGCACCAAGCAGCTCTCTGCACAACTTCTTCTACTTCTTCATTCACTGTGTGTTATAACTGTCTGGTGTAACTGTAAATATCCAACTTGTCAGCAAGGTAAAGAGTGCTACACACATTCCATACAGATAGTCCACAGTCACACAAAGCACACAACAACTGCACAGTCACACAAAGCACACAACCGCTGAGGTGTACATGTATAGGATAAGTTTATTGGAGCTACTTTCCACATATGATAGTTTGGTAAGTGCCTCTGAGTTTCAGTTTTCCAAAGAAAATTAGCTACAGAGATGGAACAAGTTTTATTTTTTTTTTGTGAACTTTGACCCACAGACTTATAATAATGCCAGGATCACTATACTTTTGCTGAATTCAGGCTAAAACATAGATTTCAAGCATTCTGTTCTGGATGGGACATCCCACTTTTGGTGACACTTCCCAGTTTTAGTAACAAATTGGTCCACTGTCCTTATGTCTTTATTTGCATAATTAATATCTCCACACTTAATGCATCAGACGTAGTTTCTTGAAAAACAAGTTGTCAACTAATTCATGTAGATGCAACACCTTATACTGAAAATTAGCATGTGATGATGTAGTAGTAAAACCACAAAGTAAATAACAAACAGCTCCTCTAAAGAGATAAATTAGTTTTGATTACCTACGATTCTTTGTAGTTGTATGTAAATCATTGCTCAGTACCTATCATGACATCATTTTGTGGTTATAGAGAAGCACTGATTAAAGAGTTAAACTCAAAAAAATCAAAGTGTGCATTATAATCATTATGTTTTCCAAACTCACTGCAGCTTACTAGAGCTTTTCTCCCTGGGCTATCACTGAAAAGAAGTATTTCTGCCCAGCCAGACTTCCTCGATCAACAAATGTAAAATAAATGAATAACTTTGTCATGAGGACTGCAACAAGCAATGAAATTAATTGTAAAATAAAATGCTACCAAACATGACCAGTACACATTCAGAAGTAATTTTTCTCTGCTACTGGCTGGTTGTAGAAAGACTAGTTTATTGGTTTGATTTGTTTTCCAATTTGTAACTCTGTAGAACTTTGTAGATGGTGTAATGCGCTGCAGTATTAATTATATAGCTTTATCAAGATGGTAGAAGTCAAGGGAGTTTACACATTGATGTACATTATTCATACATGTTGCCAAGTGTGAATATTTGCTGTCCAAATGCAAGAAGAGAAGCAATATAATATAATACTGAGATTCATGATTCTACACTGCCACGTTTTATCATATGGGTAGATGAGCTGAATTCATTATCTAGCTAGCTATTGGATAAAATAGTGTACTTTTACACTCTAGCAAGCACTTGTTTTTACATCAAGAGGTCAGTAGATTTTCCATCTAGTGCACCAGGAGGTAGCCTGGTCTGTTTATGTTGGGGAAACAGATGACATTTCTGCATGGAGTTTTATTGGCTGGAGGGCTTATTAATCAGCTTAGCCAGTTTTTAGCGTCTTTATAAATTCTGTACAATTGAGTGTCTCTTGGCTCATTTATACAAAGCAAAGTATTTCTGTTGAATAATCACTCTCTTATAAGCTGTTTAAAGTGCACTACTGTATCCATATCTTTAAGTTTGTATGTGGTAGCATTTCACTCCGGACACTCTTTTATTGTGCTTTTACATTATGAGGACTAGGATTATTCATCTAATGGTAGTAGGTGTTTACCTGGTTTATCTGAGCTGGGAAACACAAAAAGGGCTCTAAGTATATTTTTTGCACTTCTCTTATATACTGTAACTGTACTTCAGCAGTTTAAAAAATGTACTGTCTGCTGCAGCTTTAAGTAGTTAATTGCACCGTATTACATTACGCCTATCAGTTGTAGGGCTGGTGTAGGTAATTTGAGTAGTCTTGTTGCATCTAGGGTCCAAACCAACAATTTTACATTAAGAAAGTGTTTTTCTGCACCCTTGTGGCAGAAGTGTGCTGATTTAACCTGTCTGATGTGGGGATTGCTGGTGGAAGGCTTATTGTGTGCTTTCCTGATTGGAAGTTAGCTTAAAACTTGTTTCCTCTTTGCTTGCATTCAGGACTTGTGTTTGCACGATGCAGTTCTTTGCTCAATGGTAGACAGCAGTGCCCTGTATAGACGGAAAAGCCTAGAAGCCCAGTTTTTCCCTAAACAGCTGTCAGTGAAAACCTTTCAATCTTTTCTGCTGCTCTAGGAGCAATGTTGCACACTGAGCAGTATTGCCCATTGATTAACCTTGCCATACACAAAGTATAGGTCCCTCTTGTACTCTCAGCATTACCAGTGCAGTCCTGTCAAATTAACCCATTCCCTTCCCTAATAAAACATGCAAAAAGAGCTTGCTATCATGTACGGGCAGTTTCCCATCATCGTTCTGGCCATTCTGATAGATATGGGCATCCTGAGGTAATGTAACAATTGTCTCATGTATACTGACAACCACTTAGGTTCATAGATTCATAGGTGTTTACTAGGCTAATGGCCCTGGAGCCATAGGATTACCCTGGCATCATGCCATCCAACCTTAGTTCCCAGTGCATCTGTCAAGTAAAGCCACTGAAGTGAACCCTGGGGAGAATTTTCTATTTCCTATCCACTCATAAAGAATTCTCTTGAAGAGGGTCAGTGAGGTGCTCTGCTTGACATGTATGGGAAGTCTATTCCATAGCATGGGCAGTCTCTGGATTATGAACCTATCCCTCCAGCATGTTCTGTTGATTGTGGTAATGATGTTGATGTCTCTGGGGTATGTGGTGCAGAGGGATTGGGATTTCTTTAGATGTAGGATTTCTAACAGAGCTGGGTTAGACATGGCTTTGCAAGTCAAGCAGAGATCACCTCTAAGTAGGCGATATGAGACAGAGAATAGTTGGAGTTTTTTGAGTCTGTCCATATATGATAGGTGTTTAAGGCCTAGTATCCTCTTTGTGAGATAATTTTGTGGCATTTCCAGTTATTGCAGGTGTCTAGTAAGGTACATGCCAAATGGGGCATTGTACTAAATGATTGGACTAATTACGGAAGAGTAGAGGGAGACAATGACCTCTTTCTTCCTGGGTGCAAAACCCTTTGTAATGAGATGTACCACATAGAAGGACTTTCAACCACAGTGACAATGTGGTGGTCAAAAGAGAGGCTGCCATCAACTGGTGTTCCTAGATCTCTTATAACACCTTCAGTGTTCAGTGGACTACCATCAATGTGGTAATTCATGGGAAATGGGTTTTTCCCAAATGGGATGACAACACAATTTTTGGCATTGAGGTTAAGGTCATGGTTCTGACACTAGTCGTTGGTCTCAGTGAGGCCTTTCTGTAGGATGTCAACATCACTTGGGGAATTAATAATAGCTCCCAACTTGCAATCATCTGTGAACTTTGTCAGCCAGAGTCCCTTTGTGTTGGCCTGGACTTCAGAGAAGTAGATACCAAACAAGAGAGGACCCAAGACCGAACCCTATGGGACTCCACTCATGACTGGTCGACAGTCTGGCTTGGTGTCAGCTACTTTCACACTGTGGGTTCTATCTGTGAGCCAATTTGCAACCCACCTAGTGAAATACGGATTGATGCCTAGCTTAGTGAGTTTTTCTATGATTCCTGAGTGGGGAATGGTATCAATGGCCTTGGCCAGATTAAGGTAGGCTGTATGAACCATCTTGCCTTCATCATTAGCTCTGGTGACTGACTCAAAGAAGTTGAACAAGTTGAGCATCCATGAACTACCCTTCACAAAACATAACTGTGTGGGATCCAGTATTTGGAGATTCCCTGTATCCTTGTTTATTAGGTCCATGATGATGCGTTTCATAGCTTTGCATATCAGACTTGTCTGGCTAATGGGGCGATAGTTCCCAGGGCCTGTAGTCATCCCTCATTTGTGGACAGGGATGATGGCAGCAGTGCGTCATTTGGTAGGGACAAAACCTGAGGTGAGGCTGTGATTGATCAGGGCAGACAGGTGAGGTGCCAGTTCACTCTGTAGTTCATGTAGAACATACCCAGGGAGATTGTCAGGTCCCATAGAAGCTGTATTCTTGGCCTTGGATAGTGCTGTTTTAACCTGTGCAGCAGTAATACTGGGTGTCTGGCAATCTACTGGTATTGTGATTGGTCCTTGGGAGGGAGAGGGGTAAAGTTGGCACTGAATCTGTTGGCCAGTATATTGGCAATATCTGTTGGCTCCATATAGGAAGTACCATTGTGCAGTAGCTCAGAGTAAATCTGGGTATTGCCATGGAGATTCTTTATATAACTATAGAAGTCCTTGTGGTTGTCTTTACTATCTGCTGCAATTCTGTTTTCATAGCTAGCTTTAGAGGATTTGATAAGGGATCTCAACATTTTGTTGAGACTGATAAGGGAGTTTTTCCAGTCTTGGGACTTCACCTTATATCACATCAGTTTCCCCCTTCTGTTGTAGAGTTTGTTTATGGCAGGGGGCCACCAGATTGGCTTCTTTTTTTTGGAGGAGAGCATCTTGGTTCTATTGAGTATGGCAAGATCCATGCATTTGTGTAAGTGTTTGTACAGTGCATTGGTGTATGATTTGGCAGTCATGCAACTATTTTTCATGGTGGTTACCTTTGTAGAGGGTGGGAGGGTGGGAGGGATGTGGATTTCCAAGGTGATTAGTTTGTGGTCGGTGTGAAGATAGGTGAAGGATGCCAGCTTAGCTAGATTGAATTTTGTAGATAACGCTGTCATTTGTAAATATTAATATAAGCCACAGGCTTGTTCTCTTAAATGTGAAAAGACTGTATTGGATGCTGAACTGAAAAAAATTAACAACAGTGCAATCTGCTGTAAGAAAGCTGATAAGTCTAGCATTGTGAAATTCTTTGATCTAAGACTCAGAGCCGAGATGTCTAGAGGGAGGCATTCTGCCTATTGTTTTGAGGTCATAGTTAATGGCTAGAATTTACATGTATATTTTCTTTTCTTGCTCTGGCTTCCTGACCAGCCGCAAGATCAAAAGGGCTATTAATCTCTGAGTTTCTGTTAGCCTGGAAACCAGAAAGAAATGATGTACTGTGAAATGAATCAGTGGTACTGTGTTATCAATTTAAGGAAAGAAAGAATGAGAGCATTTAGCATTTGTCTTCAGAACATCCAACATCACCAGCACTGTCTTGCTCTATATGTACGTTTATTTTAGAACTGTGTTTTCTCTTTGATATAGCTAGGAAATAGGACAATTAGACTAATTGTTTTTCTGTATTGATGCCAGACCTAATCTACTATATTATTTTTAGTATTTCTCTGTGATCTCTGAACTCTTGACTATCACTGTGTAGTAAGAAGGCTTGTCTTGTGTTTTTATTATTTATTATTAAATATTTTTAAACCTTTCAACTGTGGTTGTTTTATGTAGAGATAATTTAAACTCTAAGAGTACATTGCATGTATATAGTGATACTGGCCAAGCCACTCCAAATAAGCCTTGGCTGTTAGTTGCACTTTCCATTTGGATACTAATATTGCACAGTAATAATTGGACACCCTTTCATAAGGGCCTTTTAGTAGCTGATAAATATTAGTGGGTGGTGGCAAGTGGTACTACCATATAGTCTGGGTAAAAGGGGCACATCTGGAGAACCTGTGCCAGCCTTCCTCATGAGTATCTGTGTGGTTGTATATAACTCTTATCTCAAAGTGTGTGTATGTAAGCTACTTGGGCAGGGACACGAAGCACTGGTTGGACAGAGAGGGTGCTGGAAGTTTTAGCTTGTCCACTAGGCTGAGATCTGGACCCTATAGCTGTGCCTGTGAGGAGTCTTATTGGGGATCTGTAGAGAAAGGGAGAAACCATCCCCAGACTAACTGTGATCTCTGTGTGATCTTAAGGGAAATTGTACTTTACTGTGTGTGTATTTATTATCCTTTCCCTATATGGATGCCCCTTACTGGTGTTAGTGGTTAGGATTGAGGCTCCTCGATTGCTGGGCCAGTGCACGGGTGTCACAGTCAGATCTAACCAGGGAGGAGTTGACTATTGGTGTAGAGCAATGGTCGCCCATGTTAGTAACGACCAGGTCAAGGATGTTGCTACCTGTAGTGGGGATGAGAATGAGCTGGTCCATGGCATTGGAATTAATGAATTCCAGGAAATGTTGGGCAAGTGTATTGGTACATGAGTAGTTTTCCCAGTTAATGGAGGGGTAGTTGAAGTAGCCCAGTATGAGTGTTAGGTTGGACCCTAATATTCTCCAGGGTGCTTAGGAACATGGAGTGTGAGTCTTGAGACATGGTTGTGGACCTATAGCAGGCTATGACCTGAATCGCTGTCTTACCCAATGTTAGCTGCACCTGAAGAATCTCAAATGCATTATGTTGGGCTACCAGTCTGGAGCTATGCGCATCCTTTATGAATATGGAAACGCCACCGCCTTTAGAGCTTCGGTCCAAGTTCTGCGGCTAAAAGGTGTGGAATGAGTTATAGCCTGGTAGTGCAGGTCTGCTTTCAGCTGCCTTGAACCAGGTCTCTGTTACAGCACAAATGTTGATGTTCTCCATTTTAAGGAGTACTTCAAGCAAGTGCATTTTGAGATTTAGACTTCTAGCATTGAGCAGCATGACCCTCAGGTTGCATTTGTTTGCAGCTGTTATGGTGGTAATTTGGTCTTTGGAACACCACCTAAAAAAGGCACTATAGAAGTGGCAAGAGCCTTGGCCAGTATCCGGAAGCCCAGGGTTGATGGATGCAGGCCATCTCTGACAAATCTTGTGGAGTGAATCCAAATAATTACTTTCAATAATTTTTAGCTTTTTTTCAAAATACTTAAGAATATGTATGCATTATAAAAATATCAATGAATATGCAGGCATTATGTAAATAATTAATTAGAATTAATGATGTAAAATAACTTCCAGGTTACAATTAACATTTAGTTAAGCATATTAATTCTTCTTTTGGTATTCACTACATAGTAATATGTTTTCTTCTGAACTTATTGTTCTTATTTTCATTTGTTGCATATAACTGATTGAGATTTATGGATATTTTAAGATTTCACAAAATGTTTATAAATTATTTTATCAATAAATAAATTCTTGGTTAAACAATTTGAATGACTGTGTGTGGAAATGAAGATGCTTTGAGAGTATATGTGATAAGGGAGATTTGTGATTTTGTGTGTGTGTGTGTGTATGTCTTTTTTTGCTGTAATATAATTTGTATCCATTTTTAAATATCTCTTTGCCCAACTTACCTCTGACTACATATTGTAACAAACTGGGTGGCGCGTTATATGGCATATGTACATTTAATACGATGTGAGATAACTTTACAAGTGACCAGTTATTTTTGGCTCATTCTCAGTTTTATTTCAAAGGGTGTTAGAAGAAAGAGCATGATATTAATAAGAGCACATTGCTAAAGACAACCTGGAAGATCAAACCTTATCAGTGTGTTTTCTCACAACTTTAAGAGGGTGTTGATAGTGATCCAGAATGGTTTTCTTGTCTTCACACTGCAATGCATTTTCCATTAAATAGTTTTAGCACTCTGGTTGGAAATAAATTGCTTACATTTAAATATGGGGTTGTTCCTAATAGCTATTAAATTTAGTGAAGAAAGTTTAGCATTTTAAGTGTGGAGCTCTACACCCTGGGCCACCGCTGACAATGGACAAGCATACAGTCCGAGTGTCCCTGTTGACAGATGCGAACAAAATGCATGACATTGTGCATGTGTATGCGGGAGCAAGTGGGTGTAAGCCTGTTTGGCCACCAGTATGCGAGTACCACACTGGTGAAGCACCGTAGAGGCTAACTGAGGGCAAGACGCCGCAACCAGAGGTCAGTAATGCTGTGCTTCGTGCAAACAAGCGCATACCCACCTACAAATGCTCTACAGTGCCTTAGTCACTCTGTAACCAACAGCTGTTGTAGTGGCCATTAACAAAATAATCTGCACTGCCAGATTGCAAACCCCTGACCCTGCACACTATAGTAGACATGAGTTCACTAAGCCATGGCGGATACACATTCAGCTGCTGTGATCACAAACACATCATCCAGTACAGACATCCAACAGTATAGGATATGTATATAAGTGTGTAGATTAATACCAGAAGACATGTCCATTGTTCAACCACAGTATTTTGAGCAGTCTATGTGCAGCACAGAACAGTGTCTGTCCAATCATACTGTGAGAACAGTAGTCCTGCATAATACCGAAGGGAATAATGATATATGGTGCACATCATGGGGGCATGTGAGTGAGCTTCATGCACAGTATGTCACACCTGGGACATTGGTACTGTGGAACCGGGAGATGAGGCTGTCCAGGTTTGTGAGCAAACCACTGCTACACAATACCCTGGTAGGATGCTACCAGTAGGAGAAACACTGTAGACAAGCTAGGTCTACTCTTGACACAACAACAGGTCTATCCCTGGCTGGATGAACCAACAGTTGTGGGTCACAGCGATGTCACCACCAGTATCGGAAGAGGATCAGGGGAAGGCTGGTATGTACGTGGACTAAATGGATGAAGAGCCTGCAGACGTTTGGGTGGGGACAGTATACTGGAGGTATACCGAGACGTGCATTGACGGAAATGTGTGGAGGTGTAGTTTGGCAGGGCTAGCAACCAGGGAATGGATGGATGCTGTGTACGTGGAACTCAGGGGCCAGGGGAAGGGAACATGGGTATGTCATTATGGTAGACATATGCACATGAAGCAAAACAGCACTAGTGTAGTGGCCAGATCATCCGCCTAACATGCAGGCATTCCCGGGTCGAGTCCCACTGCAGCACATCCTATTTTCCATGTGATATCCGTATGTTAACTTCATTGTGCTGTATAACCTACTAAGTAACATTTCTATTTGCACAGGAGTACTGCCTTAAATGCACATGTGAAGTTTCATACTGACTAGGGCACTAGTAAGCATGTATAAGTGCATAACAGCAGTAGTATGCATGGATATGCAGTTGTAAGTGTGTCTACGTGTATTCCCACGGAGGGTAAGCATTGCCTACATAGATTGAGCAAAGTAGATGCTAGCTGAGTGTAAGGTAACGCAACCCAAGCTTAGCATTGCTTAGCTCTGCGCATACACGTGCACACCCGTGTATGACCGCTCAAATGTCCCTAACTCATTTTGTATCCCACACCGGGTGTTCTGCCCTGAAACACAATATACAGCCTGTGGAAGGGCCACACCCGGGATGTTGCACATCATACATTGCGTGATTTACCATTAAACCATGACAGATGTACATAGCCACTCATTTCACATACATATTATCCAGCACAATCAGTCAACAGCACAGGGAATGTAGTAATAACACACCACACAACCTTGTAATGCATGAATCACGGACATAGTGCACCATAATGTTGGTACATATAAGGATATCTGTCATATCCTGCTCTAATACACTTCAAATGTTGCAAGTCATACAGTTATATGTGGTAGAACAGATATATATATTGCTGAAGATGATACATCTGAAAAACGTACGTGTCAGCATGAATAACTGACCTCAGTCCTAAGGTCATCCATGTCAATTGCCAAGAGAATGAGATACAGGCCACACATATAGGCCGAACATGCATGGATATATGGACAGCTATACATCTGTTAATGTAGAGAGATAGACAGCTATAATTATATATATGCGTATGTATGACTCACAGATAACCATGTAACAGCAATCATACAGAGATAGATTAATAAGTTCAGTGTATATATCTATATATCTATATCTATATATATATATATATATATATATATATATATACATATATATATATATATATATATATATATATATATATATATATATATATATATATATATATGTGTGTGTGTGTGTATGTATATATATATATATATATATATATATATATATATATATATATATCTATATATATATATATATATATATATATATCTATATCTATGGATACATATGCATAGCTAGAACAATGTCCAGTTCTATTCCTCTATATATGGGGGTGCAACAGATCTACTTACGCAGATATACATAAATATATATATATATATATATATATATATATATATATATATATATGTGTGTGTGTGTGTGTGTGTATATATACAGATAGACATGTGTATATCATTTCCACATGGGAACGTACTCCTGGCCCTCTCCGTACTACATAACAGACCATGAGCACAGTTAATGGGGGTGGGGCACACATGAGGGACACCTGGTAATTACTGCAATGTAAACCCCCAGCCCTAACAGATATGCTGTGTAATCCAATATCCAGCACATGCAGTACTTGACAGCAGGACCCATCACAACACAGCTACAATGCTCCAACAGTTATCCATGTCACCTGTACATGTCAGACCAATATCTGTAACATATCATGCAGATACGTCATTGTACTGTAGGGTATGTACTATGTTGAAGGGCTACACATTACAACAGTACAGATATGGACACACATCCATACAATGACAATCATGTGCAGATATATATATATATATATATATATATATATATATATATATATATATATATATATATATATATAGATAAGATATATAGGATATATGGGTACATACACATATACACAGACAAAGGGTATTAGTAGCCGTACATGTGTAGCAGTAGTGTGGACATACTGGGTACAATGTATATCCCCAGCCACAAGCCCTGTAACCAGTTCCTTTGACATGTGTGGTGTGGTAACCAGCCCCGCAAAGGGGATACTTACATTGCACATATACCCACTCACAATTCAAAGGGCATGACATGACACACAGGTATGTATACACAGACAACCTTTATTTGTGTACCATACAATAATGTATGCCATTACTGACAGCACATGGATGTTGATGTATATAACCAGTGATGGATGCAAGGCCCACACAAAACAGTTGATGCAGACAGTGCGGATATATATCATACTATGGTGTCCATTCTAAGCCCTTCAATTCGTACAATAGTTGACAATGGATTTGCCTGCACAATACATAACAGTCGACAATATCAGATGTAGTTCAGCAGCCTCCAATTACACCTTGTAGTCAAGGCCTAGGGTGACATTCATTACTTGTGGTAATGTCAATGTATCTGTCACATGTATGGTCCCTGGCCAACAAATGTTGTGGATGTCCACGCTATGACTGGGATGATAGTAGGAATGCTAGTAGTGGTTAATGATAGGCCATTACCTAACAACCCATACCCGTATCACAACAGGACATAGGCTGCCATATATGTGGAGGACAAAGGCAGGAATGCAGGCCATACCCGCAATATTGCAGTAACACACCCTAGGACATGCTGGTGTTACAGGATGTGTTGCAACATACCCTTATGCAGGAATTTGACATCAGGTACACAAATGGATATAGCCATGTACTGCTAGCATGCAACACACACACTGCCAGTGTAATATCCGACACAGGACCTGTGTGGTGGACAGACAACACATGATAGGCACACCTCTGTCTAGCTAGAGGATAGGCCCACAGTAGTGAGCTCTGCAGACAGACTGCAGTCCAAGGTAAACTAGTATGTACACACACACACACACACACACACACACACACACACACACACACACACACATGCACACATCCTGTTACACCAGTACTATGCAAAGCATAACACCACTCTACTCACAGTATGTCTGTATGTCCTGATCTTCCTACATATATGTGGCCGCCCTGAGTGTGCAGGTTCTCCTATAAGAAGTATTGCTACCTGCTGTCTGTAACATTGATGCCCACACACAGGAAGGATGTCCATCACACAGGGAATGTACAGGGAATATGCCCACATGATGTAGGGATTCATAGTGGGTGGTTGCCATGACAGTGGTAATCGGAAGTACTACACATGTGTACTCATATATATATATATATATATATATATATATATGCCGGACATGGAGTGTAGCCCTACCCCAGCCCCTATAGTCCCAATGTAGTAGTGCAAGGGGGTGGCTGGTATGTATAGCCAGTATATTAATAGACATTTGCTACTGTCATTGGGATTGTTGTCACAGAAACGGTGTGTGTGGAAGGTGACATCTGCTCATAACATGTGTGCTATTGGCTACTGACAGACATCTTAAGGTTATCATGGTACAGTACCTGCATATATAGCAGGCTCAACAGCCATGTCACAGCACAGGGTAGGATACACCTGTGTGACAGTGCATAACCACAACCAATGTGATCACAGCCACAGCCACATATGGTACGCTAGCATAATAGTACATTATATGAACTATCTGTCCTACACCATCCTCATATATGCCACTCACAGAATGACCCTACATATAGTGGGCTGCTACACAGTCTGGTCTGATGGCTGTCTGTGGTATGGGACATGTGTATATATGGCCCTACACACATGTAAGGTAATATGGTACCATACAGTGGGGCAGTATGTAACAACAGATAGAAGGGGAGCTAGAACAATGACATCTACCACAGTCTGCACACAGGCCATAGTACATATTAGCAATACACACACTGCCGACATTCATCATCACTACACAGACCTTAGTACTGTACAAACATCCACAGGACTTCCAGGGTATGGCATTAAGTGTAACCCCTACTGTACATGACACGTGTAGCACTCTGATATATCACTGGCATGTTATCAGATATGTTGACACAATTTATGGTGTATGGCACATATGCACCCCTTCATGCACAACATATGTACAAAGGTTGACAGAGGTGTGGCTGACAATACATACACAGGGCCAGTATAGACATGTTGCTGTGTTACCCTTAGTAATCTACCATTGTAACGGGGTTTGTTGCAACATATGTCGAATGAGGGATATGTAGTCAGTAACTGTCACAGCCTTCACCATCAACAGACTGCAATCCTCACAGTAAACAAAAAGGCACTAAGGTAACATAACAGGTAACCTCCTTATGTCCCCATCGTGTTGGACATCCCTAGTCGTATTGGGTAAGGGGTAAGCTTTTTTCTCTTTATATTCAGTAGTATTCCTTAGTAGCTTCTTTTGTTTTCTTTCCATACTTGTTTTAACATATCTGTCAAGTTCAGTTGTAATTCTATCTAATCTACTTTTGTTACTTTCAAAAAGCAAGTCATTGGTAATACTCTGCTTGAGAATAAGTAATTCATTTTTTAAAACACTTAATCTGTTGTTATTGTCTCTAATGATAATTCTCATTAAGTCCATCCCAGTTCTATCAAAATGTTCCAACATATTTTTGTATGCCTCAGTGTTTGCTTCTGGTATCAATGATGCACTATCCCTAGCATGTATTTTAAGATACAAGGCAGCTTGTATATAATATAAAACTATGTAAATTTAAATATTTTAACAGATATGTATTTTGTTTTATATGGAATGTTTATTACTGCACACACTGCTTTTTATGATGTTTTATTTTGGTTTATTTATTTATTCTGGGTAGCTATTACTTACTTGAGATTCTAGCAAACAAGGTATTGTTGAGCAGGACTTTAAGATTTGGTGAACAGGAACTTTAGGGGATAATTGTTTAATTTAACTACCCTTCTGCTTTTTCATCATTGATTAATCAAGCACTAATTAATAGCTGTATTTAAAGGTTGTTTTTACTGAAGTTAACTGACTCTGAAGATGCCCATGAGGGTGAAAGTGCTTAGTCAGTTCAAGTTGCTGTTTTTTTATTTCTTCATTCATCAAATTGCGGATTAATAAAGGTTTTGTGAGGTTACCTGTTATGTTACCTTAGTGCCTTTTTGTTTATTAGTTGTTTTGCACTCTGAGTTCCTGCAATCCTCACAGTACCTTCTGCATTCCACAGATAGATGCATTGTGGCTAACACATGACACCAAAGGCACAACACTGCCCAGTCTGCAGATGAGCCTGCAGATGGGGATTCCTGATATACATGGAACTGACATAGCAGGTATTGAGACATGTATGACAGGCATATCCAGACAAACACTGTTAATCCAACATTACTCCATATGCAGTATAGCAGCACTTACAGTTTGTAGTCAGGTCTAGCACATCCCCCCTCCTGTTTGTTGCCCTCTTCCCACAGTGTATGTTGTCAGAGGTAAAATCCCAACCAATCTGAAATGCTGTTTGCCAAACAACAGTTCTAGCTCCTGCTCACAGTGACAGACAAGAGCCAACACCACCAGGATGTTCTCAGGTAGTGGAGTGCGTTTCCATGCAATTGTCTATAGGAATGTTACCACACCTGTTCCATATGCAATCGTCTAGGGAAGGCCTGCAATTCGTGCACAGGCCATCAGCTGATCATGAGCATCACATTAAATACACATGCTGCTGCCTAAGCAATGCATGTGTGTGCCTCCACATCTGCCAGAGAGGGAGTGGAGGAGGCAGACAGAAGCGAATACATGTCAGGGAGGGGTGGGAAGGTAAAACCGATGCATGTTTGTATCACACACCTACCAGCACAGGAAATCAAATACCCGACAGCTATGTAGTGCTATCACAGTCCGATGCTGTTATTGGATGCACCACATGGGTTATCTGGTGAGGAGCACTCAGAATATATATGTGATGGTGAGTGACATCTGCAACAAGGATATGGTAGATATACCGTAGGTGACATATACGTGCCTGTCTGCATGAACAGGTGCCAGCGTCAACACAGGCACACTCATACAGGGACGCACACAGATTAACACACTTGGCAGGGTCAGGAGTGCAACCTGTCACTAGTGGGATTGCCACAATACATAAATGTGCAGGGAACACATGCACCACATGGGTGATACAGAGGTCGTATGAGCAGTGAGTATGAGGGGGTGTCAGACATAAGGCAGCATGCTTCACTGTGCCATGGGGTGAGTAGTGCATGTAGATGTGGACATACACACCATACAACACACACGAACACACAGGGTCCAGTTCGGACATGCATGGGTGCATGTCTGCATGGGTGTGTGGTGGCCAACAGTGCCAGCAGGCTATACAAGAGTAGGCGATGGGTATACCTTAGCAGCATCCCACATGACTATGGTCTGCATTGTATCACATGCCTGTAGCTTCTGCATTTGCCTTCACAGGTGGGTATTGCATCCATCTTCCAGGCATCTGGGTGACTATTGTGTGTGGCCAATGCTGTGCATCACTTGCCATGTATGCGTTCCCTAGTTCGTGACTTGGATGGTGTCTAGGATGTGCACACCTCCCAGATGCATGTACAGTGACATGTGGAACTGTACCTGGGGTGTCTGGCCCATGCTGTGAACACATGTGGCAGGAAGTGGTACTGGTCAGCAGATTTACCCTGCACCCACACTGATAGTATGCTAACAGCATTTCCTGATGTCAGTGTCATCTGTCCATACAGGCCATGTTGTCAGGCATCGTATGTCAGTTGTGAGTCACATGTGAAGGCACAGTGGGGTTGCTAACTGTGATTGTCAGGCCTTGATGTCACATGTATGGGTATGGCTTTTCACCCTAGCCTCTCAGCCATTTACATCTGTTATAGCTGTATGGTTGAAATTGTGATATATGGTATGGTGATATATAGTAGGGCCACCATAAATGAAATTAGCAAAACCCCTCCACATTGCCTACAGGTGTCACAGACTCACAACCACCTCTACACAGGATATGAGTTACAAACACACACACACACACACACCTGTCATGTCTGGGAGTAGAACCCCTACCTAGCTGGTTTACTACACTACAGCACTGCGCAGTTATATTACGCACCATGGACATTACTGAAGTTCATCTTCCCCAAAGTGTATTTCACAATTAATGACATCAGCAGTACTACCAAAGTAGGGCATTTGTAATGTACTGCGAGTGAGTAGCCTATTTGCTCCATACACAGACACTGAGACACACACAACACATCTGGAACTGGCATGGATGAAGATGGAACACTACCACCATTCTAAATCACACTACAGCAGTACACAGTTACAGAATGCGCTACAGTGATTAATGGGCTATCTATTTCCCAGAGGTATACTTCTAGATGAGTGACATCAGCAGCCTTGGCAAAGTAGTGTATTTGTACTGTATGGAGTGTGAGTAGCCTATAAAGCATTGCTCTGTACCCAGTCAGACACACACACAGACTCACACACAGTTGCCAGGGCTGGGGTTCGAACACCTACCTAACTAGTTTATCACACTACAGCAGTACACAGTTGCAGGACGCGCTACGGCGATTACTGGGCTATCAATTTCCCAGAGGTGTACTTCTAAATGAGTGACATCAGCAGCCTTGGCAAAGTAGTGTATTCGTATTGTATGGAGTGTGAATAGTCTAAAAAGCATTGCTTTTTACCCAGTCAGAAACACACACTTTCCAGGGCTGGGGTTCAAACACCTACCTAACTAGTTTATCACACTACAGCATTATGCAGTTACAGGATGTGCCACGGTGATTACTGGGCTATCAATTTCCCAGAGTTGCACTTCTAGATGAGTGACATCAGC
The DNA here is from genome assembly GCF_019279795.1 of Protopterus annectens. Lineage (NCBI taxonomy): Eukaryota > Metazoa > Chordata > Ceratodontiformes > Protopteridae > Protopterus > Protopterus annectens. The sequence goes on from NC_056730.1 coordinate 617,559,271, forward strand.
AGCCTTGGCAAAGTAGTGTATTTGTATTGTATGGAGTGTGAGTAGCCTAAAAAGCATTGCTCTCTACCCAGTCAGACACACACACACACACACACACACACACACACACACACACACACACACACACACACACACACACACACACACTCACACACAAACACACACAGTTGCCAGGACTGGGGTTCAAACACCTACCTAACTAGTTTATCACACTACAGCAGTACGCAGTTACAGGATGCATCACAGTGGTTACGGGGCTATCATGTTCCCAGAGGTGTACTTCTAGGTGAGTGACATCAGCAGCCTTTTCCAAACTGGAATATATGTATTGCATGGAGTGTGAGTAGCCTATCAAGCATTTCACTCTACACAGTCAGAGGCAGACAGGCACACACACAAACACATACTCACACAACTGACAGGTCTGGGGTTGGTACTACTACCTAACTACTCTGTCATTACAGCAGTACACAGTTATGGGATGTGCCATGCATTTTACTGAGCTATAGCTCTCCTAAAGGTGTAATTCACATTGGATGACCTCAGCAGGCTTGTCATACTACTGCTATGGGGAAGGCATTGTGTGCATGGGCCATACCTCATTCATGTAGGGGTTGACATGCCATATGCGGGCACACACGGGGTCATATGTCACAGGTGCGTGTATACAGCTACTAGATGGCTGCTTCCTTGTGCAGTCTTGTTGCACAGCTGGCATGTATACCACATAGTCTGTCATGCTGACAGGTACTGGTGGCTAGTATCCACAGTGGGTTACATCTGCACCTCATGTGTTGGGGGCTCTTAGGCTGTGTACCAGTTGGGACAGGCCCGCTTGGCTCTTTGTCATGGTCACCCTCTTCCACACATCTATGCCCATGTGTCTGTGGCTTATTACAGTGTGTTGTCCTTACATATTTGTCTGCATTCCTATCCACTGTGTGTGCAAGGCAGGAGTAGTGCATACTGACATGTGTTCACACTGAGAACTGCAACTTCCAGGTATGTCTGGTTCACTGGTGTTTGCAGACATGGCCTTCATGTGTTTAAGTGTGTGAGCATGACCAGTATGACCTCTCAGTATGTTGTTGACTGACATTGCCTTCATTCCTCTAAGTGTGGGAGCATGCATAAGTATGGGTATCTGTGTTGCATGTGTGGACCACATCCAGGTTGATTGTACTGCGGTGCAGACCTTTTGTTGTACACCAACAGGTAGCATGCTGTGTCTGCAGGGTATCCATCGGTCATTTGCCATTGACTGTTGCTACATTTCTGCATAGCGGGAGGGGGACACCTGACTGTTTCTACTGTTCTACACAGGAGTGGGGGGGGCACACCTGACTGTTACTCTATGTGTACGATGGATGGGGGGTGCACCTGACACTTGTACACATTTGCTAGGACTGTACTGGTAAGTCAGGTACTCCATTTCAGTCTGTAGTCTTACCTATCCTGCTGGCTAGGGCTTACCAGTGTAGTAGAGATTCTAGCTTTGTTTACCTACATATTAGTGTCTGACTTCCTAGCCTTCACAACTTACATCCGACTGCCTGGCCTGCTGCGGTCTGTCTGTGTAGGCCTGGGGGAGGGTTAACCATAGGGCACATTCGGAGGCCATAGTACCACATTTGTTTGTCTTCACCTGTCCTGCTGGCTAAGACTGTTGCTGGGTATGTGATCCTTCCTGACTGGTATGTGTGGCTCTTATGGACACCCCTGTAACTCAGGCTATTTCCTGTAGTGGGTTTTGTCACCCTGTGTAGTACTGGCTACTATGGTGACTCCAGTATGTGTTACAGATCTCATGCTGCCACTCTGGGTTTCTAATCTCTGCTGCCTTGACATCCAGCCACCCAATTCCCTTGCATGTTCACATCGATACCATAGCTACAGGTAAAAACATTCTACTCCATTTGACAATTGGTAGGTTGACTGACTTAACTTGAGGGAGTGCCAGATGTGAGGACAGTGCTGGAGGGCTGTCTATGTCAGATGGACATAGTACAATCCCTATACATGGTTCGGCATAGGTAGTGTCATGGTTGGCATCCCTTTTACTGTCTGTGCGAGCCAGAGAGAGGTGTCATTCCCTGGGGCCCTACTGTATCAGTGCATATGCTATGCGTTGCCTCTTTGCCAAGGCCAGGGCATACTGGGCACACCCCCCTTCTGCCTACTGGAGCAGGCTCAGGTTGTTTCTCCTTCGAGTCACTCTGTACCTGTACAGGACTTGGAATTGGTGGGGGGCTGTGTGGCCCTGCCACATGCTGTTCCTGCTGCAGCTGTTTCCACAGGATCAATTACTATTTGGGTACATGTAGCAGGTGAATACTGCAGGGCTCCACCGGATGTATCCAGATATCGGAACCATGACCTGAGCATCCCAAACACACACTCTGTTATATGTCTGGCCTGTGCGTGTGCATCATTATGGTGTTGTTGTTCAGGTGTGTGTGCATTTCTGATGGGTGTCATCAGCCACAGCTCCAGTAGGTACCCAGCATCCCCCACTAGGTGACCATAGGGGATGTCCACATCAGCAAATCTGTGGAACAGCTGCGTCAGTTGCCATAAGTGTGAATCGTCATAGCTACCAGGGCAGCCAGCACACACATTCAGTATAATGCCCTGGCCATCACATATGACCTGGCAGTTGATGGAGGGATGCCTCTGTGGTTGATGTAGGCCCTACCCTGTTCACCGGGTGGTGGTTTGATGTGTAAGTGTGTGCAGTCTATAGCACCCACTACCCCAGGGTAGTTAGCTATTTGGTGGAAAAGTCACATATTGCGGGTCAACACCTCATGTGTGTTGAGGAAATATATGTGCTCACTGGCATGTGCTGACATGGCATCCAGGAAATGGTGAAATGCTCTGGATGCTGATGCCTGTGAGATGCCCATGTTATCCCCAGTTGTAGTTTGGGAGGTACCTGTGGCTAGTATACCTAGGGCTACACATACCTCGGTATCCACTGGGATGGGTTCCCCTCGGCCAGTGTGGTGTGTCAGGTGTGGCCTGCACAGCTCAACGATTTGCTGTAGGAGGTCTCTGTCCACCCTATAGTGCTCCACTATCTCCAGCTCATGTATCCCCTGGTAGGTTACCCTGGGTCTGTACACTCTTCTCTGTCTCCTCAATGTGGGTTGTTCAGCAGCATTGACATTCTCACCACCCTCAGCCTCTTGCACATGTTGTTCTATGTTGCCTGCTGCAGACCTTCTCATTTTGTAGGATTGGTTTTAAAATTTCCCCACTTGTATACACTGCTGTTTTCCCTTCCCATTGCCTCCCTGTTTAGGCCCGTGTGTGCGCCGCACAAACGGAGTGCTGAAATGTGCACAGAGCTGCTTTTTCCTGGTTTAACTTCCTTTTTCTTCCTGTACAACCCAGTGCGTGGCATGCACACCCACTTACACTTTGTAAAGAGTGCTGGGCAGGTTTAGACACACTTCTAGCTAAGCTGTGCTGTGCTAGGAGTAATCCTGAGCCACAGGTCTCCAATCCACTTACAGTATGCCTGACACCCCCCCATGATGTTACCTATATCCTAGTCTTGAACCCAGCTATTTATACTCTTACACTCTTGGGACTTGTCTCACACCCTGGGAAAATCTGGGATTCACTAACCCTTCCCTCATTTGCATAGGATTGCCTGCCAATGCATAGTTACATATCCCACACTGAGCCTCCCCCCTTAGCAACCATTACTCATAGGATTGCCAGCTGTCCGATTTTTGACCAGACTGTCTGGTTTTCTGAAAAATTGTCCGGTTACAAATTTCATTCAAAACCGGACACATGAAGTCCGGGTTTTGTGCCTCTGCCATGGTCTCAAGCATTTCTCATGCGCCATCTTTACTCTCTCTCTCCCATCCTTATTGTCTGTGGTCCTGGTGTGCTTTATAGCTATAATTAGAGCCATTACCTGACTCCAGACTGTCCAGAAATATATGACACTAGCAGATGTGATTAGCCCCTCCCCTTTCTGGAATTGGAATATGACTGGGGCCATTAGTGAGCATCTTTGCCGGTTCCATGACAAGCACTGCCTCTTGCTCCTCCTAGTGTCAGCCCAGGGTGACAGTGTGGATATGAAAGCTTGAAAGCTTTGAGGTTTTGAAAAGAATCCACTGTACACACATTAATGGGGATGGACGCAGGTAGGCAAGCTGTGGCTAGAATGTGTCTGTTTTATTTCTTAGTCTTAAATATTTTAGCGTGGCAATAGATATGATGTCCCTATACCAGCCGAATGGTATACATGTCTTTGTGCGCGGTAGAACAGAGGGCCCAGCTGTTCATCAGATGTAAACACATTTGTTTCTGTAGGGAGTGCAGCTTACTAGTGTCTTGTTTTTGCATGCCGCATTTGTCTCAGCATTTAATCTAAAAGTATACTCGTGGACCGCAAGGTGAACACACCATTAGCAAATGTCGTGGAGATGAGATAGGTATTTGCAGGACATGAAAAATATTGTAGGGGCAAGACATCTGCCTGGATTAGGGTGGTCCATTAGTGATCCTTAAGTTTGTTTATTTGAACAGAAAAAAGTAAGTAGTAATAACAATACACCTAGATATTTGAAATGCATATTTTCCTGCCCCAAGTTCTGCATTTGACAGAAGTGTTCCATAAAAGGTTAGGAAACTGCATTAAGGGATTTTAAACTCTATGATTAGTTTAAATATCCTGTTTAGTGTACAGAAACACTGGGCGTCACGTAGTGGGAAGTCTGAGGCAAGACATGTTGGACCTGTAACAAGAGACAGTATTCTTTTTGCTGAAAACAGTTTCTTGCAAAAGACAGCGACTGTTGTCCTCCTTCAGCTTCTTGTTGAAGAACTTTGAGCTGCATGACCAATTTTGACAGCTTCTTTCAGGATAATCACAATGTTTGTTTGCTCTTCAATGCTCCTGAACATGCCTGATTGTGTTAAATGTAACTTGGGATATTGATAGCTGTTTGAATTTTGTTTAGATGTACAGAAGTCGCAGTGTAAAAGAAAAGTAACTTCTCTGTCCTATAAAGACAACAAAAACTGCAGTATTTTATATGTAAAAGCAGATATTTTGAAATGCAGTGACTGTTCATTGGTATAGCATAAAATAAAGTATAACAATTTTATGAGGCATTGGTTCAGTTGTTCATGGAATACTGCGCTTGTAGAATTATTGTATATTTCACCACATCTTCTTTTTCATCCTTAAACATATTTTTACAATCTCCACTCTGCTTATTGTCCCGTTTCACATATTGCACCTGTTAACTCCTCGTTCCCCCAAACTTTCTCTTCCAGTTCAATCCCTACCTATATTTTCAAACCTCAGTATCGACTACTAGCAGTAGCATTAATGTGACACAGCAGCACATTGCTCACCTGTAGTTGCCACATTTACAGTATCTTCAAAGATAAGTAATAGTCATGCCCATTTTTAACCAGGTAGGCCCAAAGTCCCTTTTCAGGAGTGACCAGTTGCAAGGTCTGATTAAGTGACTTGTTTAAGTTAACACAATAGGCAAGTGAGGACTGAGGAAATAAAACCCTATACCACAAGAACTACCACTTGCAGCCTTAACTCTCTGCTCCCGTCTGTAACTACTTGTGTAAAATCCATTGTTTGGTATTGTGAATTAGCAAAGGAATTTTGTTTAATAGTTTTTGCACATAATATTTACACTGAACTTGAGTAATTATGTTTTTATGTGTCATATATGCATTTCTTATACTGCTTGTGTAGTATTTTTGTATAGTCAGTGAATGTGAGATTTAAAGGCAGAGTAGTTTTAATGCTGTCTGTTTTCATTCTGAGACTATATTGCTTTGTTTAGCAAATGTGTATCAGTGGTTTGTGCTATAAAATTTGAAATAAATGTTTTAAATTAAATCCAAATATCTGTAATCACTGTAGAAGTAAAGCAGAAGACAGTATGCACACTGAGAGTTTTGAACAGTGTTTATGGCAACCAGGGAGAAATTGGCTAAAAGCAGGCACCCAGAACAGAAAAAGAGGGTGCTCCCATCAACTGTCACAGTGATGTCACAAAATAGGTGGAGTCTGGATGAGAGAGGGGTGGGAATGGGTGGAGTTATGGGTGATGTGAGGGGCGTGACCTTAGTCCAGTTTTAGCCACAAAGAAAGCTGGCAACCCTAATTACTTACTGGCCAGGTTGTCTTCTGACTGCTATTGACTTGCATGGCAGAATACTGATTTTAGTTAGAATGCTTATTTTAGGTTTATTTTATTAATTTCCCCCCAATCCCGTTTGCGCGCCGCTGCCCTATGCTTAACCAGGCGAGCTCGGCAAAAGAAAATTAAAAGTTGTTTATTTTTTTTTTTTTTTTACATTTTGCAATGCCAATGGCCTTCTACTTGGACATTGGCATGCTTCCTCAATGATATGCAGCCTTTATTTGGAGCTGTCATAGCTCCGTTTCTTAGATTGCAGAACTGTACTCAGTTACTAACCGAGTACACTTCTGCACACTGCACTCGTTCTGCACGGACAGCTGCCAGGTTCCTGGATCGCATATTACCCTCATTTGCATGATTTTCACCTGGAATTAGGGTAATCTGCATACAGGAGCTCGGTCCATGCAGGATTAGCCTAAGAGCTCACGTGCACTTCCTGGGAGCTCGTTCCTGGATCGCACGTCGGCCATATTGAGAAAAATAGCTCTTAACCTAATCCTGCACGCTATAAAGGGCTTCGTAAATCCAGGGGTCGGTCATTTGTGCTTATATCGTATATGCATATAACAATAATATAGGAATGTTACTGTGGATGCAAATGAAATTTATAAGAATTCACAGTATCAGGTGAAATTAGAGAGACTACATCTGTTTAGTTTATTATACAGATTATTACAAAGTAAACTGTGTATGGCTTCCTAGGTCCTTAGAGAACACTTTCTCCAGACTCTGGTTATGTCTTTCTGCAGGCATACCAGCTGGAAGACAAAATGGTTAGAGCTTTATGGTAATGAACCAAGAAAAGGGATATATGTCTGACAAAAGCACTGATAAGATTATATGAACAGTTTCTAGAGGTTATACAAAACACAGTCAACATTACACTGTTTGAAAATAAATTGGATGCATTTTAAAAAATAATTTTCTGGAGAATATGAGGGATTTGTTTTCCTTAAAGGACTAATATCTTCAATTAGTATATACCCTAAACTTATGATCTTACTATTTTTGATAAGTGATGTAGGATTATTAACATCCATCCAAACTACTAGCAATTTAGGCATATGGGATCTCAGTTTAACATTTCATTCATAGGACAGCATTCTTATGACTGCAACATTTCACTCCCAACCACCATGTTGAACTATAGTGTCAGTTCTGGAAAAAAAATCTGATCTTCAACTTGAAAATGAGTGTGCTACCTCATGACTTTTTTGGTCATACTTCACGCTTCTTAAGACAGAAGTGGCAAACTAAATGGCACCCATGCTGATGGACAATAGAGGTATGACTGCTGAATCCTACACAAATGCACTTTATAAGCACTTACATGTGTGCATGGATTGTGCAATCCCTAACAGAACCAAGATGCTATCCTCCAAAAAAAGGAAGCCAATCTGGTGGTCCCCTGCCATAAACAAACTCTACAACAGAGGAAAGAAACAGCTGCAAAAAAGAGTAAAATCCCATGATTGGAGGAACTCCCTGGTCAGCCTCAGTAAGAAGCTGAGATCCCTCATAAAATCCTCCAAAGCTAGTTATGAAAACAAAATCGCTGCTGGCTCTAAAGACAACCACAAAGCATTCTATAGCTATGTCAAGAATCTCAATGGCAACACTCAGATCTGCTCTGAGTTACAGCACAATGGCACTAAATATACAGAACCAACTGATATTGCCAGCATCCTGGCAGATAGGTTCACAGCTAACTTTATCCCCCCTCTCATCCCCTAAAGGACCCATCTCTATACCGGAAGAATGCAAAGTTCCTGTAATCATGGCTGCACAGGTAAAAAAACACACTCTCCAAAGCTAAGAACACAGCATCTATGGAACCTGACAACATCCCAGGCTGTGTTCTACATGAACTACAGAACGAACTGGCACCCCACCTAAGTACCATGTTCAATCATAGCCTCACCTCAGGCTATGTGCCCACTAAATGGTGCACAATGATAATCTTCCCACTCCACAAAGGGGGAGCTACCATGGACCCCGGAAACTACTGCCCCATTACCCTGACGAGCCTGGTCTGCAAGGCTATCATCATGGAACTTATAAACAATGACATTGGCAATCTCCAAACTGTGGGTCACACCCATTTCAGGTTTGTAAAAGGCAGATCATGTCTTCTAAACCTGATAGACTTCTTTGAAGTGGTCACCAAAGCCGTAGATGAGGATAAGGGGGTTTACTCAGCCTATCTAGATCTCACCAAGGCATTCAACACCATCCCCCACTCTGGAATTATAGATAAACTCACTAAACTAGGCATAAATCCCTATGTCACAAGATGGGTTGCCAACTGGCTCACTGACAGAACCCACACTGTGAAAGTAGCAGGCTCCAAATCCAACTTCAGACCAGTGACAAGTGGAGTACCACAGGGTTCAGTCTTGGGTCCTCTCCTGTTTGGTATCTACTTCTCTGAAGTACAGGCTAACACAGAAGGTCTTTGGCTAATGAAGTTCGCAGATGACTGTAAACTAGGAGCCATAATCAAAACTCCAAAAGAAGTGGACATCCTACAAAAGTGCCTTGCTGAGACAGATGCCTAGTGTCAAAGCTATGGCCTCAAGCTCAATGCCAAAAAGTGCATTGTCATTCCTTTTGGTAAAAACTCTGTACCCATGAACTACCACATAGTCCATAGTCTACTTAACACCAAAAGTGTGATAAGAGACCTTGGGACACAGGTGGACAGTAGTCTCTCCTTTGATAATCACATTGCCACAGTAGTCAGGAAATCCTTCTACATGGCACACCTCATCACAAAAGGTTTCTCATCCAGGAAAAAAGAGGTCATTGTTCTCCTCTACTCGTCACTCATTAGACCCATTATAGAGTACAACGCCCCTTTTGGTATATACCTCACAAGACATCTACAACAACTGGAAAGGCCGCAGAAATACCTCACAAAGAGGATTACTGGCCTCAAACAGATGCCCTACGCAGACCGTCTCAAAAACCTGCAGCTTTACTCCATTGCATATCACCTACTCAGAGGCAATCTTTGCCTAACACACAAAGCTATGTCAAACCCAGAGCTTTTGGACATGCTCCACTTAAAGAAATCCCAATCCCTCTGAGCTACATGCTCTAGGGACCTAAACCTTGTCACCACAATAAACAGAACATGCTGGAGTGGTAGATTCCTGTCCCAGAGACTTCTCATACTCTGGAACAAACTACCTATCTATGTCAAACAAAGCTCCTCATTAGCAATCTTCAAGAAAAATCTTGATGATTGGATGGAAGATAGGAAATTCACCCCGGGGATCACATCTGTGGCTCTGCTCGACAGTGGCACAGGAAAATAATTTTCTTGGGTGTCGAAAGCCAGGGTACCTTTTGGCTAGGCTTATATAGGCCCTAGGGCTAATAGCCTAGTACCTACCTATGAACCTATGAACCTATATAACCTAATCTGCCTACTCTAGGCCATGGCTGTTTTAGAGAATGGGGGACCTATATAACAGTACCTGATTGGAGAATGAACGTTCTCCAGCAGGGTATTAATCTACAGGTAATGCCTGCCGAAAAACAAGACTGCTGCTTCACAGCAGGATATCAAGCTGTCATTGAGCACAGGCTGAAAGCAACCTAATTGTTGCCAGTATTTTACGCTAACAAAGCTGTTCTTTTGCTGTTTAGCTGAGTGTAAAATATAAAAAAAGAAAAAAATGTGTGTGTTTATGTCTGTGTATGTGACTGTATCCGTGCATGTGAGTGACAGAGAGATTGATCGAGATATTATTTTACACTCTCAAAGCAGCACTCTTTTCCTGTTCAGTAAGTTTAAAAACTAAATGAAACAGAAAAAAAAGTGCGTGTTTATGTTTCTATGTGTGTGTGTGTGTGTGTGTGTGTGTGTGTGTGTGTGTGTGTGTGTGTGTGTGCGTGACTGTGTCTGTTTATGTTTCTGTGTGTGAGTGCATGTGTGCTTGCATGCATGAAAGTGAGGTGTATGTGTCTGAGTGAGAGAGAGTGAGATCATTGACAAGTGGCAGCAGCAGTAAAGAGGTTTAGCTCAAGATGTCTGGATAAAACCTGAAATAAAGGAGGAACAAAGGCTCAGAAATAGAAACAGAAATATTGTTCTTATAAAATTACAAAGTAGGTTGAATAACAGGGTTTGTGTTAGCATGAATTTTCTGAAGGAAATAAAGTCTGAAAGTTAAATCTATGCCATTATTTAGTGACTTCAATCCCAATGACTGGCAGCAAACAATACATTTTAGGTGTAATGGACCAAAACCTAAAGTAAATATCTGGATATTAAAAAAGATATATTATATTTTGGATGTAAAATTCCTCTTCCAATACCATTTACACATACTACAGCAACTTTGAAACATTAGGTGGAGGAACTACTTTACATCAAAAATATATAAAAAATATATAGTAATAAAAAACAGTAAGTAAGTAAAATGCAAACATTGTACAGACAGCCCATTCTCTAAGCACAATAATGTTATCGAGGTTATGTGTTATTGTGGAAATAATGCCCTTCCAGGGGTGTTGAGGCCCTCTGCCTGTGGCATCTGGTCTCAGAACACCCCTGGGCAAGCATTATTTCCACACTAACACACATCCTGTTGGGCATTATTGCTTGCTTAACACTGCAGACACTTTTTGAGAACATGAATTCATATCCATTGTCTGTTGTACATTTGAAAGTGGGATCCTGTACTGAAACAAATATTTGCACTATTTTACTGGCATTCTCCTTTGTCAGTGGCAAACTACATCATCCATTGAGGATTGCTGCTGCTCACAGACAGTAACAGACTATTCCAGACAGAAGCTGTGGAAAGTGTTGAATAGGTGGAAAAGGAGGGTTGCCAAACAGTGGTAGTAGGATACAGCAAGTTAAGAACTGTTGTGGCGAGGTGGGAAACTATTAAAGGTTAACTACCTTATATATTTTGTTGCTGTATTATCATATTGTCAAACAATTATTCTTCAATTCAAATTCAAAATTAATACCATAAAGGGGTGTCATTAAACAGCAACATCCAAGATGTCTCACTAAACTAAAATAATATCAATGCACAAAAGTTAATTTGCACAAGTCTGATCTTAGCTTCCTTGTCGTGCAGATCACTTGCAGAGCTTCACTTCACCTCATCTGTTCTGTTTTCAACAGCTATTTTTGGAATAAAAATGCTACAATATACCTGATGCTTTTTTCACAGGCAAGACAGCTAACATTTTATAAGTTACACTTTGACTAAAAGAATGATTTGCTCCTGACTATAGAGGGCAAATGTGTCAAGATCTTGTTACATCAGAAATGAGGACAGTACAGCTCAGAGAACTGCATGTCATATACCTCCAAACTGCAAAATGAATATACTTGAATAAACAAAGAACTTAAAAATAATCATAGAAGGGCAATGTGACAGAAAATCATATGATACCTGAAATTTCTGCTCAGTGAGGGTTTTTGATCCCCCTATTATACGCAAGTTGTAAGTAAGCAACATCAGTAGTAATGACTTACTCAGCATATCAGACCTTGGACATAAACACATTCCATGTAACAGATATCTAATGAAGCATTTATTTAATGAAAAACATTGTTGTAAGCCAAAAGCTATATATTGTCTAAGTTGTGCTACCCTTTGGTGGCAAAGATTCATGCGGAACATATTACAACTAGTCATTATTAAACTACTGAGCTTCTGGGAATGACAAAGGAAGCATTTTCCTGACATAATAAATGCATTTTGGCATGAGTGCCTTCTGTTTTGTTTGTTTTCCAGATATAATATGAGTCTCAAATCATGTGACAAATATTACTGGAAACAATAAAATATCCACAATTATTACAGATTAACATATGCAGTGAAATTATATTAATGGTATAACATAAAGCTTTAAGCAGGCCTTCATATCATCTAAAACAGTCACATCTACTGAATATCACTTCAGTATTAATGTATAAGAAATGCATAGTGATGTTATGCAACATGTTATTTGACATAATGGTATTTATTTTACAAATATTCATAACTAAATTACTTTTTTCCTCAGCGATCATGATGATATAGTCACAGAGAATGGCAGCATTGAGTAGTCTATGTAAAAAATGCACAATAAAATCCAGATGTTCCTGTGTGTGCATATGTTTCAGCATATGTAAGCAATAGTTCTCTTGACAAGAGAATGTGTCAGTAAGTAAGGTGCAAATAAAATAAAGAAATCTCCATCAGCTAAGGATGCCTATGAAGCACAGTACTGAGTTATAAATCAGCTTACAGACAAAGAGCTTTATGCAATTTGCTGGCAGATGAATGCCATCTGGCTCATTTAATCTACCTATTGATTCTGTTTCAGAATCATGCTGCAAGCTGCAACTGATCTTGTTTTTTGTACTCTCATTTGTAGGGCTACTTTCAGCAGGAGCAGTGAGCTTTTGAGTTTTCCAATTATTCTGTCTGCCTGAGAAAGAAAATAAAACACAGCCTCCACAGAGCCACATTGATGCATATCAATAGAACTGCAAAAATAAAGACACAAATATCAAGCACTGAGTAGGATTAATGAAAACAAATATATAATAGCATGAAGACTGTTTCCAAAGATAAGGTTAAACGTGCATGTTATTATGCAAACATTGGAAGCTAGTAAAAGTATAAAAATAATAAGCCTTAAAAATACTCTGTACCATCAATCACTAGGAAGCATAATAGGAGATGAAGATGGCAGTGTGTCATACACATTCACATAGTGTAGTGTTATACACTAAGCAGTTGTGTAGCATGCCCTGTTAATAGCAATATACCGCCTAGCATAATAGGAGAAACAGTACATAATTATAACATTAGAACCACATTAAACAAATCAGTAACACCAGAAATGTCATGTAAAATAACTTAAAACACATTAAATAAATCAATCAAACCATAAATACCATGCAAAAATAACTAAAAAGGAGAAGCACAAATAATACAAACCATATCTAAACAGGAATGTATCATTCATTTGTTTGTTTTCTGGTACCCATTTTATCCAATTCATGGTTGCAGGAGAAATGAAACTTATCCCAACACATAGAGTAGATAAGGCATTAAACCAGCACTGAAAGGAATGCCTCTCCATAGCAACACCTACATACAAACAAGCACACACACACACACACACACACACATGGATTAACACATGCACATGCAATCACACACACACACACACACACACACACACACACACACACACACACACACACACACACTTCCCAACTTTTACCTTCTGAGTTATGGACAAAGCAAAAAAGCAATTAGGGAAAGTCCCAAAATCAGGTCTACTTTTAAAATGCTGGTAATATTATTTAACTTAAAACATCTCAAAATGATTTACAATATTAGGAAGATGGAGAAAAGTCTGAAAACAAGTTAGGGGAATCCCTCTAAAATCCAGACATTAGAAAGGTATCACACACATACACCAAAACACAAACACACACACACATACACACACACACACACACACACATACTGGCCATGTGGAGGAACACCAGTTCATTTGCTGGCATATTTCTGGGATATGTAAGGTAACCCAAGATTCACCTGAAAAGTCAGAAAGAAATAGGAATGGCACTCCAGCGCTCCAGTCAGAAAGAAATAGGAATGGCACTCCAGCGCTACCAGGCTATACCTCATATCATGCTTTTCAGCCTCAAGTTCCAGGCCGAACCACAAAGGGAGGGGGAGTGTCCATTTTCATAAAGGACACCTACACCTCTCGATTGGTGGCTACCCATGAAGCATCAGAAACCATACAAGTTTTACTCACCATAGGCAAAACTGCCATACAACTGGTCGCATGTTATAGAACACCCTCCCAATCCTAGGAATCCCATCAAGCATTCCTGAAAACACTGGAGGATATGAATGTCACACCAAACACCATCATATTGGGTGACTTCAACTACCCCAACATAGACTGGGCCCACTATTCTAGCCCTAACACCCTAGCCCAAAGATTCCTGGAATTCATTAACTCAAATGCTATGGAGCAACTGGTCACTTCTCCTACGAGGAGAGATAATATACTTGACCTGATTATCACAAACATGGGGTCCAAATGCTCCGCACCAGATATAAACCCCTCACTAGTAAGATCTGACCATAAACTGATCACGTTGGATTTACATATCCCACCCCCACCCCCAGAACAAAAGACTACAGTGAAAAATTTTTCAAAAGCTGACTTTACACTCCTTAAGTCAGAAATGATATCCTTTAAGCCTACTGGGTTAATGGAAACCACATCCCAAAATGCTGAATCCTACACAACAGCCTTCTACGGACATCTCCAAGAATGCATGGATCAAGCAATCCCAACTAAAACCAAGACCCTCTCCACCAAGGGAAAATGCCCGGTTTGGTGGACCCCGGCTATAAACAAACTGTACAACAAAAGAAGGAAGCTACTGCAGGACAAAGCCAAATCCCACAAGGGAAAGGCTTCCCTGATCAGCACAAGTAAAAAACTACGTTCTCTCATAAAAACATCTAAAGCCAACTTTGAGAGAAAGATTGCCAAGGATACCAAGACAATCACAAGGCCTTCTTCAATTATGTCAGAACCTTGGGAGGAAATTCTCAGATATGCTCTGAGTTGGTACACAACGACAAAAAATTCACTGACCCTACCGACATTGCCAATATTCTGGCAGATAGGTTCAGTGCAAATTTCTCCCCTCCCTCACCCCCTAAAGATGTAGTAATTATCCCTGCTGAATGTAACCTACCTGTCATCTCAGACATACAGGTGAAATCAGCACTCAACAAAGCAAAAAACACAGCATCTATGGGACCCGATGGTATCCCCGGTTGCGTGTTACGTGAACTTCAAGATGAACTCAACCCGCACCTAAAAACGCTATTCAGTCTTAGCCTCACTACAGGATATGTACCTGAACACTGGCGACAGCAACAGTGGTCCCACTCCACAAAAGGGGAAATTCTACTGACCCTGGTAACTACCGCCCCATAAGTCTGACCAGCCTGGTCTGCAAGGCTATGGAAAGAATCATCATGGAACTCATAAATGGCGATATTGGAGATCTGCAGACCCTTGATCCCACCCAGTTCGGTTTTGTAAAAGGCAGATCCTGCCTCTTAAACCTGGTTGACTTCTTCGAGACAGTCACTAGTGCCATCGACGAGGGCAAGGCTGTCCACACTGCCTACTTGGACTTGGCTAAAGCCTTTGACACAATACCACACTCTGGCATCATAGACAAGCTCAGCAGCCTAAATGTAAATCCATATGTCACAAGATGGGTAGCAAACTGGCTAAAAAACAGAACCCATAAGGTCAAAATTGCTGGAGCCATGTCAGATTCAAAACCAGTCACGAGTGGTGTCCCACAGGGCTCAGTCTTGGGACCACTCTTATTCGGCATTTACTTCTCAGATGTGAAAGCAAATATGGGAGGATTATGGCTGACAAAGTTTGCAGATGACTGCAAACTGGGTGCCATAGTTGATTCACCTGCTGACACATACATCCTACAGAAAGGTCTCACTGAAACGGACAACTGGTGCCGGAATCATGGCCTCAAACTTAACGCCAAAAAATGTATAGTCATCCCTTTGGGAAAAACAAAGTACCCACAAATTATCACATAGACAATAACCCACTGAGTACGGAAGATGTAATCAGAGACCTGGGGACTCAAGTCGATAGTGACCTCTCCTTTGACAACCATGTTGCCAAAGTGGTCAGAAAGACATTCTACCTTGCCCATCTCATCATGAAGGGATTCTCATCCAGATCAAAGGAGGTCATTGTACCTCTATATTCCTCCCTTGTCAGGCCCATGATTGAATATAATGCTCCATTTGGGATGTATCTCACCCGCCACATGCAACAACTGGAAAGACCCCAGAAGTACCTCACCAAGAGGATCATGGGTCTCAAACATGTGCCTTATCCAGCTAGATTAAAGAAACTCCAGCTCTATTCAGTAGCATACCGCCTGCTCAGAGGTGATTTGTGCCTAACATATAGGGCCATGTCCAACCAAGAACTGATGGACATGCTCCATCTCAAAAAATCCAGATCCACCAGAACCACGCGAGCTAAAGATTTCAACCTCTGCACAAATATGAATAAAACATGCTGGAGGGATAGATTCATAACACAGAGGTTACCCGTACTCTGGAACAAAATCCCAGTTCATGTGAGACAGAGCCCTTCATTGGCACTGTTCAAGAAAAATCTCGATGCATGGGTGGGAGATCGTAAGTTTATCCCGGGAGTCACCTCAGTGTCACTACTAGACAGAGGTATAGTTTACTAAATAATGGGGTCCCACATGTGTCACTACTAGAGAGGCACAACTGTATAATACGGGGTAGCGTAAGCCACATCATTGTTGGCTAGGCTTGTAAGTGCCCCAGGGCAGATAGCCTAGTACACTACTATGAAACTATGAAACTAATTCATCCTCCTCACAGAAGCCATTCCAAATGGGAAACTAAGTAAAAACAAATCAAACAAGTGAAATCTGAATAGTCACAAACAGCAAGTTACTGATGAAGAAGTATGACAAACAGAAATTTGTTTTAGGCATGCCATTACAGCATCCATAAATGCACTGCAGAAATGTGATATAGAAAGTGCCACTTCAGAAAACCATATTCTGTAGGAAGATGAGAGAAATCTTTTATCAAGATTTATAGGAAGGCAGCATTCTGCATGTATAACATGATATAATCTCAGAAAAAGTACTGCTGCTAATACAAAGGGATTTTAGATAAGGCCTTCAGAGGCATGCTGCAATGTACCGACTGTGTACAGGCATGCATATTAGTACAGTTATATTAACTCATTCCCCTCCATTACAACTCTCTAAGTGTGTACTTTAACTCCCAGTGGGTGTGGCTTGAGCCTTTAAAAAATAAAGTTATAACTTTATAATTCAAACAAATATTCATATCTCTGGAACAGTAAGTGTTACTAGAAAATTGTAAATGGCAAACCATTCAGGATAAATTAGTCTTCACATTGGTCACATTTATTCAGCTGGATTTTACAAGCGAAAATAAAGGCAGTGAATATTAATTTTGTAATGTTGTATAAACAGTTTATGATATCTCAGTAGCTATTCGGACAAGACACATATTGCTTGCAGGATTTTCTGCATACAGCTTTGAGCTTTGAAATCTTCTGATACCTTGTATGTAGCATGGTTTTGGAATTACTAATGCAAATATGAACAAGCAATATTTGATACCTAAAGGCATTGGTAGGAGTTAACTGCAGAAACACTTGGAGGTGCACTCAGCTGCAATGAGTTAAGACAGCCTGAACAAGTAATACTTAATGTTGCAGAAAGCTACCAAGGTGGTAAGTAATAGTTCAGGTTTATGCTGTAGGCTTCTTTCTGGCACCAACTACCAACTGTTAACAGCAAGTTAAAGTGTGACTCCTATGAACCTTGAAACTATGTCTCATCAGCACCCCACTTTGAGGAAAAGCAAGGGATATTGTACATTGTTTTTTGTGAATGCGAAATGTACTCCATGTCTCCAGGTGCTGGACAATTTGAGTCAGCATTTTCACAGTCAGAGTCCTATGGTGATGCACAGCATTATGTGCACATGTACAAATTCTTAACGGTGCATTGGTCAGATCAGATGGATGGTGAATTTTATAATACAGGAACACATTACAGATGTTATAAGCTATTTTCTAAGAAGCACTGTTGCTCAACATATCAAAGAAATACATGGGTGGGGAGTATTGATTCAGTTAAATATTTAGTACTGGCATCTATCAGGAGTACAAGAAGTGGTAACAACTGTTCACAGTTGAGTAAATTGGAAACAAAGTTCATTTTGAAATGTAATGTCTTCAACATGATTAAATAATGAAGTAGACTTGTCTTGTTTGATTGGATGACTTGTTATAAATTAAGCTGATTCCAACATTCTTCAATTTGATCAAAGCCACTAACTGAAACATTCATTGTTCTTGTTAGATTTCATTAATTGATTGATTCATGAGAGAAGTTAAAAAAGGTATAAATATAATGATTTTTGTGGGGAAAATAAAAAAAATATTTTAACTTCCATTTTGGTGTGGACTTTTTATTTAATATAGTTCTTGTGGTGTAATAGTGAATGCTGAAACACATCATATATATTTCACAAAGGCTATGGTGACATGTTCAGTATCCCTGCCTTGTGATTTAGACAGGCATCACATTCATTCCTGAATATGCATGTATAATAGTGTCTGTCATGTGTATCAATGAGCCAATGTACCATTGTGCATAATGTTGCTGTGAAGCCAGCTGCACTGTATCACATGGTCCAGCATTGCTTACTGCCATCTCCACAGTTCAGTAGCTCTGCTGCAACAACCCATTTGAGCTGAAGATCAGAATGAATGCTGGGCCATCTGTGAAGCCGCAGTTCTGAATGTCTTCAAACACGTGTAACATGGCCTGTCCCTGTGGTATGTCAGCAGGTACAGCACATACTTGTTATTGAAGCACTCTAATGCTTTGCATCAACAAAATGGATTGGCCTCATGTATATCCAGATTAGCAAAACAAACCACCAAAATTACAGTAATTACATTGCAGTTAAGAAAGAGAGGACTGGCTTTTTAAGCATGACAATAGTCAGCATATTTCAGCACCAAATGACAAAATATTAGGCAAATGTCACAGATCTGCCTCTGAATCCCATGACACTATCAATACACATAACACTACATATCCAAAGTATGGTCACAAATATTATTCAGTAAAATAAGTACCTACCTTTGACACCGGCCCTGTATAGCACATCAATAAAGATGCATGCGTGCATACATGAAAATTAATACATTACAATACAAGGACTGCAGCGGACATCTAAGTGACTCTATGCAAGTCAGTATTGAACTATGCATTACCTATTTATTACTGATACTACCTAACCATGAGGGAACACATTTTATAGCCAACAACAACAAAAAATACAAATAGAAAATAGTGTCATGGTGAATAAAACAAAACTAATCAACAACAAATTTTCCAAAGCAGTATTACAACAATCGGGTAAGATATATTTATCACATTATATAATGCCCACAAACATGACCAGTCAAGCAAACCATTTGTTATTTTCATTTCCCACCAACAGGCAGCTCTTACGTTAAGTAAAGCTGCTCTCAGATAACAGCACCTAGCCAGGAGTGGCCTTAGGTCAACTAGTGCCCTAGGCAAAAGGCCTCCACAGCATCCCCCCCACACCATGTGGTGCCCCCATCCTGGTCTACCTACACCAAATAAATATTAGAAAAGCACCCCTGCTAGAGTGGTGCCCTAGATGGCCACCTAGTTGGCCTATGCCCAAGGCCAGCTATGCACCTAGGGACCTAGCAGTAGGAATGCAAATAAAAAGTTACACAACACCTAAGATACCCCACAAAAAAAACCAATCATCAGTATGAATTCAAGTTTTATTTATTTATTGACAGTTGATTACTTGGAAAGTTCATTTGGATAGAAGCCCATTTTCAGCAGAGGCCCAGGGAGAAAAGTTCCTAATTATTACAAAACATTTTAAGAACAATGATTTTACAATCTTCAAACATAAAACAAAAACATCAGTAGTTTAAATAATTATAACAAATTAGACATAATATAAGAACATTAGTTAAGAACATTGGTTAAGAACTGATACAAGGTATATGACAATCATTTAATATTTAGAGTAATTTTAGACAGTTTGTAGAAAAAATAAAGATATGTTTGTCTAATATAAATAGGAATTGTAATAAAAAGTGAGGGAAAACAGGCTTATGATATGTTTAGAGAGAGCAAGAGAAGAGAATTAGATAGCAGTAAAGGAATAAGTGAAGAAGGGAGAATAAGGAGTATAAAGAATGAAAAGGTACTTGTTCACATTTAGGGATATAGGTCATCCTGGTTTTGAGCAAGAATAGAGACAGATTTTAGCTAAGTCTTTCAGTGTGGTTTTGAAAGATGAGAGGATGGTTATAGACCTAATGGATATAGATAAGGTGTTCCATGCTTTAGCAACCTTGTACTAATATAGACAATGCCAAGCAGATTTGTAGGTTTGTAGACAGACAGGAGTCTTTGGTCACTGGATCGCAATGACTGATTGGGAAGATAGTTGTGAAGAATGTTTTTTAGTGCTGAAGAGGCAACTGGATAATGGATATATTAATAGGTGGTAAGAAGTTGTGCATATGTTAGTTGATGTGGCAGTTCTAGCCAATTTAGACTTTTCAGTGCTATACAGTGGTGGGTTGTGAATGGGGTATATGCTGCAAATTTAGCAACTATGTTATAGCATTGTTCAAGTTTCATAGGGATAATGTGTTACTTTTTCTCGACAGAGGGAATGTAGGATTCCTGGACCAACCTATTTATAAGGACTAAGTTAGGATAAGCAATGTTATTGGCTGCTATTTTGTACATACTCCCTTGGAAGGTCATCAGCTGAAGAAGTGCATGGTTTAAGTTTGCTTAGGATGTAGGCACAGGTTTGAAGGTAAAAGTGGATGTGGTGATATGTAGCAGTTGGACAGGGTTTGGATTAGATGTTGCGGAATCCTTGGTTAGAGATGCTATACTATGTATAAAAAAAGAGTTGAACTGTTCTGCTGTTTTGAGTAGTGAGGTATCGGGATCAGGGTTAGGGTTAAAGTTTTGGCTGGGTTGTAAGATTTCTCTAATGGATGTCCAAATTTTTTAGGGTTATGTTTAGCATTATTTTGAAAGCTATTATACAGTAGTATTGTTTTTTTGTGGTCTCCAATTATTTGCTTTTTTACTGTGATTGTGAAGCATTCTGAAATTTTCAAGATTTTGAGATATTTTATATTTTTTTCATTATTTTCAAGCTTTTTCTCTATCCTTCATTAGCATTCTAGTCTTTTTTAGATGGAAAAACTGCATTATTTGCTTTTAGAAGGACCTGTACCGATTGGCTAGACAGAGGGTCCGAGCTAGTAAAGATGTGCAGCAGGTAAGGGTGATAAAGGATAATGAGGGAAACATACTCACAAGCAAGGAGAGTGTGTTGAGCAGATGGAAAGAGTACTCTGAGGGGTTGATGAATGAAGAGAATTAGAGGGAGAGAAGGGTGGATGATGTGCGGATAGTGAATCATGAAGTGCAGTGGATTAGCAAGGATGAAGTAAGGATAGCTATGAAGAGGATGAAGAACGGAAAGGCTGTTGGTCCAGATGACATACCTGTGGAAGCATGGAGGTGTTTAGGTGAAATGGCCGCAGAGTTTTTAACTAGATTGTTAATGAAATCTTGGAAAGTGAGAGGATGCCTGAGGAATGGAGAAAAAGTGTTTTGGTACCGATTTTTAAGAATGATGGTGATGTGCAGAGCTGTAGTAACTACAGAGGGATTAAACTGATCAGTCACAGCATGAAGTTATGGGAAAGAGTAGTGGAAGCTAGGTTAAGAAGGGAGGTGGTGATTAGTGATCAGCAGTATGATTTCATGCCAGGAAAGAGCACTACAGATGCGATGTTTGCTCTGAGAGTGTTGATGGAGAAGTACAGAGAAGGTCAGAAGGAGTTGCATTGTGTCTTTGTGGATTTAGAGAAAGCATATGACAGGGTGCCTAGAGATGAGTTGTGGTATTGTATGAGGAAGTTGGGAGTGTCAGAGAAGTATGTAAGAGTGGTACAGTATATGTACGAGGGTAGTGTGACAGCGGTGAGGTCTGCGGTGGGAGTGATGGATGCGTTTAAGGTGGAGGTAGGATTATATCAAGGATCAGCTCTGAGCCCTTTCTTATTTGCAATGGTGATGGGCAGGTTGACAGACGTGATCAGACAGGAGTCCCCGTGGACTATGATGTTTGCAGATGACATTGTGATCTGTAGTGAGAGTAGGGAACAGGTAGAGGAGACCCTGGAGAAGTGGAGATATGCTCTAGAGAGAAGAGGAATGAAGGTCAGCAGGACTAAGACAGAACATATGTGTGTGAATGAGAGGGAGGATAGAGGAATGGTGAGGATGCAGGGAGTAGAGGTGGTGAAGGTGAATGAGTTTAAGTACTTGGGATCAACAGTTCAGAGTAATGATGAGTGTGGAAGAGAGGTGAAGAAGAGAGTACAGGCAGGATGGAGTGGGTGGAGAAGAGTGTCAAGAGTGATTTGTGACAGATGAGTACCAGTAAGAGTGAAAGGGAAGGTCTACAAGAGGGTAGTGAGACCAGCTATGTTATATGGGTTGGAGACAGTGGCATTGACAAAAAGGCAGGAGTCAGAGCTTGACATGGCAGAGTTGAAGATGTTAAGATTTGCACTGGGTGTGATGAGGATAGACAGGATTAGGAATAAGTATATTAGAGGGTCAGCCCAGGTTGGAAGGTTTGGAGACAAAGTCAGAGAGGCAAGATTACATTGGTTTGGACATGTGCTGAGGAGGGATGCAGAGTATATTGGGAAAAAGTTGCTAAGGATGAAGCTGCCAGGTAACAGGAAAAGAGGAAGGCCTAAGATAAGGTTTATGGATGTGGTGAGAGAGGACATGCAGGTGGTTGGTGTGACAGAGCAAGATGCAGAGTTGTGTTGAAATCAATTACAGCATTGTCTAAGGGGTTGATTTTTAGGAAGTTACAATTAACAGATGATAGTGTATTAATGAACATTTCTGCACTTAACATGGAAAGGTTACATGTTGTTTTATAAATATGGTGTTTAACTGGATGTGTAAGATGTCTAGTATAAGAGTAACAAATGAAATGTGTATGTAGGAAGTATAATGTTAGAGTAAGAGGGGGTGTGGGAATGGGGGATAGGGTAGGGGAGCGAAGCACAGCTGAGTGGGCTTCCCACCCTCAGATCAAATTATAACTGAGGGTAATCACTTTATAGCAAGGACAAAGCAATTAACAAAGAGATACAAGTAAAACAAGTTTTCTGTCATTTCATGAGACTAAATAATTGGCATATGCAATATAGGCTATGAAAGGTTCTTCATGATAAATATGCTTACATGAAACAATGACAAAAGTCTCAGTAAACGTGTATGTATAGGGATTTGTGCCAGAACTCCTGCAAAATTGAGGTCAAATGTAGTGATCACAGGCTCTGAAATGAATGAAAGAAAGAAAAAAATGAACTCTACTAAGCTGTATTTCAAAGCATTGAAGTCAGTGCTTATTATACAAAAAACATATGGAAGAAGGACCACAGTAAGTCAGTGAAAGAGAATACAGGGAAGCATGGACAGGTCAAAACCCTGTGACACCTCGCAAATAACATGCAAGTACTCAGTACTAGTATGGCAGCATATGACCACCTATCACCAATGTGTATATGAATAATGCCTATAAGAGTTACCGCATGCATTATAAATGTTTTCCCCACAATAAATACAACATGCATGTACACAGTCACAAAAACAATATTTATCAGGTGTTCTGCCCCCACTAGTCTGGCAGAGACAAATCCATGTACTGCACTATACAGCAAATATTTTCAGAACTGACATTACCATAGCCAGATCCAAAAAATGGCAAAGGTCTATGTCTTCTCTTTTAAGAGTCATAGCCTGACAGTGAGAATGCTGAGATTTCCTATAATTAATACATAATGACATGTATGTGATTATGCATGCACACACACAAACACGCACTTACACATTTTATCAGGCCAAGTACACCCAATCTTTTACATATGCCTATATTCACCTCTGCATATCATACCCTCTTAGAAGGATTGCACAAACCATAACAAGTCATATTGAATACTAATGTATTCAACTTTGTCATAGCTTGGGCCTGCATTATGAATACTGGAAAAATGCCTGAACAATAAGCAGTACACAATTTAAAGTGGGCCAAGAGAATAAAGTATTTTGTTCAACCTGCAAAACATGCAACAGCACTAATTAAACTGTTGTTAAAACTAGCTTAGTATGGCAGTACATTATAAATATTAGATGTAAGATATGCTTGCATACAAGCTATGTACCCTTAATGAAACAGCTTATTTTTTAAGTAGCAAAGTAACCAACAGCTGCCAGTCTAGCCTACATATGTACAACAGTTGTGATTTTAAACAGATTTCTGATGTGCTGTTTTAGGTCATAACCTCTCATCATACTAAAAATATCTCAGGTCTATATTACATCCTCGAAAAACCTATTCAGCGAATGTCTGTTTGCCGACCCATAAACAGCAAAATCCAAGTTCTCCGAATGGCCATTTCAGCAAATTTTGTTTCTAGGGAAACAATCACTTGGCCAACCAAAAACCAGACAAACTTTCAAACCCTTCAAAGTGGGGGACTTCACCCCCACACCCCCCAATGTGGGGGGGGGGTTAGGGCTCCCCATGCCCCCCATGCCCCCAACTAAATATACCAACTCTGAGATCACACTACAGTGGGGGAAAGGGCAAATTCCTGATGATGGCCAAGCAGTTTTTGTCACCTAGGAAAAACTTCACTGAAATGGCCATTTGTGGGAGTTAGATTTCAATGTTTATTGGCTGGCAAAGAGGCATTCGTTGAACAGGTTTTTCAAAGACATAATATAGACCCAATATTTGTGGTACAGGCCTTATATTAGATCAGTAACTTAGACTGACTTGCAAAAATATATGTAGTCTAAAGAAATATGTTACAACCAAACATTTCCAGGGAATGCTTTTTTTTTTAAATGTGCCCTCAAGTCTGTGAAGTAAGGGAAATGACAGCACTAGAAGTCATTCACTTTGTGTCAACACTGCTCTGTGATTCATAGAATATAGATTCATTTTAAAAGAAGGAAAACAATGATTAAAAATCCAAACTGCACAACTATAAATGGAAATCATTAAAATTCCAACCTGGCGACTTGAAATTCATAAACAGAAACCCAATCAATAAACATACCAACATATGTAATCTGCTCAAAAATTCTTTCAGATTTTACAGGCTTGTTTTCAGTGGGGGTGTAAGCCTTCTAAAGCCCCATGTAGTGGACCTTACCTGACCTTTATTGTAATATATAAACTCCATAGTCCAATAACAGCGGCCCAAGTACAAACACCCCACACCTGCTGTTGTTCTTTTTCTTGCCCTTCTGACTTGTCTGCAGTGATAAAATGGAAGTTAGTGATACTGCACTTCTGAATGAAACAGTTAACATTTGTGGCATGATATTACATAGATTGATCATATTTGTTACTCCCATAGAATGTCTTGTCATGTAGCCTATCAAGTTTTCTGATAGTGTCCCATGATCTTCACAGTGAGTCTGCTGGACAAAAAATTTCTACGTGTCAGTGTTTAATTAGGAAGTGATATCTAGTTTCCAACTATTTGTACCTGTACGCTCTAGTCTTCCAGGCATACTGCCACTCTAAAGGCACACTTTGTCATAATGCACCAATTTAAGAAGTAATGCTAAGCATGTACTAATGCCCATAAACCACCTGCAGTTACAAAAATAACCCTGCAAAGTCTTGGTTTTATGAGATGTGACAACAATGTATCAAAGTATGAATGTGATATGCCTGCAAAAAATATAGTTCAGATGTGCAATACTTCCTAACAACAGCATGCTTTAGTGCTCCAGCATGCAGTAAATCCCAACAATAACATGCTGTAGTGCTTAGGCAAGCAATGTTCCCCAAAACAGCATGCTTCATTGCTCAGGCATTCAGTATTTTCCATCAATAACATGCTTAAGTTCTCAAGCATGCAGTAGTTCAAAAGAACAGCATGCTTGTTAACTTAGGAATGCAATACATTTCAAAAATAACAACTTGCTTTAGTGCTGAGGCATGAGTGCTACAAAACAACAGCATGCTTGTTAACTCAGGAATGTAATATATCCCAAAAATAACAATAACAATACAATAACATGCGTTAGTGCTGAGGCACGCAATGCTTTCTAACAACAGCATGCTTTAGCCAGTATACAAGCTACACAAAGGAGACCTGAAATAACTCAGATGAATCATGGACGTACTGTGCAAACCAATGCAGCAAGTAATATTAGAATATTGCATACTGTGCATGAAAGATACTTTTCACAGATTAGTGCCAATGTGTGATTCAGAGACATTTTAACTTAACAGACCACATGAACATGCTAGGAGCTATACGTCTTAAATATGACAGAATATACAAGCATGTTTTCACTTAACATTATTCTCTGTATCTACATAGAATGTGTGTGCAATGGAGAGAGTCAGTACAAAGAATATAATAAAACATGACATTTGAACTTACTATATGTGATGTGATACTGCAAGTCTGGAAACCTGGAAAAATAAACTGTGATTCAAACCAAAGCAGAAAATTACACTCTTTAAGTATTTTTCACAAGGGTACCGACCCTCCTTCATGTCCCTATCTGGGGATGGGGGATGCCCCTCTGTATTGCTGCTACTTTTGTATATGAACTCTAAAGTTTTGAGTCTTGGAGTAGAGGGTACGTTTATAAATTCATGTCACAGTACTGAAGAACATGAATGAAAATTATGACAGAGATTTCTGTACATGCTTCAATACAGACACAAATATTGGTAATCTCAGTGAGCCACTGAGGTCTTCAAATGCAGTTCAGGTATACATACAGGACACAGTCCTGGCATGGTAAATACACACTGCTGTGGTACTAGTCTTGAAACAAAAGAAGCAAAGGAGTTGGCGGATATAATGGCCTAGGCTGCCGTATGGTCATATACCAAGCTTGGACATGTTTTACGAATCTCAGATGATGGGACCAGAAATGGCACATTATAGTACAATTTGCAGACAACAGCATTGTAATTACATTAGTACAGATATCATGCAGGATGTTCCCATCCTTCTGACTGTCAGACTACTTCCCATTGTTTATTAAGCACACATGCACTTCATTGCTGCCATGAGTCATACCTGAGATATGTCACATACACTGGTTATCATATCTCTCGCAGATACATACAGACTGGTATTATTCATAGTTAAGAACATATGTTTGTCCTTATGTGCAGGGCATTAAATGCTTAACAGCATTAATTGTAGGTAAATGTACAGCATGTCACAACTCAGCAGACCAGATATGCCCAGTCTGTGTGGATTCAGGATGGCTTTCATGTTTGATAAAGATGAAATTGCCATCATTATGCAGGCTGTAGGGCACTCTGGGTGACTTGCATGGATGTGACTACGTGCTGGCATAGGGGGAATGGCCTGAGTATAGGTGACTGGTGTTGACTGTTTACAGACAGTAAGGCTCTACTGAAGCAGACTGACTGATATGCCAGGATTTGCCAAGTGGAGCTGCAGGATTTTATATTACATTGAAAGGTCACTGCTGCTGGATGTAGTCAGATGTGGAGTTTTGGTCTTGTCTTAGGGGATGACACCTGTAAATGCCATACCTGGAGAGTAGGATGAAGTGAATCTTCTCTGGACAGCTGTATCACATACGTGGGTTCCACAACTCTTCAAATATTGAGAAGTTGAAGTTGAACATTGCCAGCTTCTTCACTGTAAATCTATAGGACATTAGTCCATGAATACCAGATGAGTCTTGTATAGGTATATATGTAGAATCTAACTCAATTATCATTGTTGCTGCCACTACTTATGTGAATGTGCTAAAGGTCCTTCTGTAGTACAAATGTAGCACTTGCTTCCATCACCACAGTATCTCATCACAGCCTGCTTCAACAGAGTTCTGAGGTGTCCATATGTAGAGGTCAGTCTGGTATCTGATATAAGTTGCAAAGGTTTTTGATACTTGGCCAGTGCATCATAAAAATATGTAATGCAAGACAAATGTGTGTGTATATGAGCAGGTACATGACTTAGCTGTCATTCTCATTGTGGCCACCATGCCTTGGAGAACTTGATGCATTAGAATGGGAATTCCTCTCATATGTGGGAAGACGATATCAATATGACACTGCTGATTACCAGTTCTGTGGAGGGTGAGGGGCATAACGAAGCAAATATGCACCTTCTGCTTCAGGCATTTAAAAGAAGGAAAAATGAGGTTATTAGAGTTTTACACTCTCACTATGACACAAGGACAGATATCACAAGGACAAATATACCAGCAGTTGGACATACTCATTAATGATGAAGGAGGCAACACACTAAGTAACAGAGTTACAGCATGGGGTTACAAGTTTCTCTAATGGTGTATTGTCTGGTAACCATCAGCTAGCCAGTGTCATTGCTTCCTGAAATGAAAGAGATAATGACCTTCCTAAATTTATCAGGGGGTCTGCTACGGCCTGCAATGTGCTAACTTGTAATGTAAATCATAGAGGCTGTCTAGTTGTACATGGTAGTATTTCTCCTTTTTCAGTAACACCTGTATGCCATCTGTCTGCTGCTCAATGCAATAGGTTTGAATATCAGACTATTCATTCTCACTGCATCCTTGGCACCATATTTCCTAGTATGAACAAGGCATTTTGAAGGTTGCATGACTCACAAAAATACTTATCATTGCTACACAAATGGCAACAAGAGTACTCATTTCTCTCCATTACTGTAGATGCATCACAAGAATCTTGGAACTCCTCCTGTTTTACATATTTATAAATGATCTAGACACTGCATCCAAGCATGTAACTCTTATACAATATGCAGGTGGCTCTACGTTTATCTGCATTGCCTCTACCATAAAAAAAAACAAAAAAAACAAGAAATTACTCAAGAATCTTTTAAATCTATAGAATCCTGGCTAGACAACTCACAACTTCTACTTAACCCTGCCCCTACGCAAAAAACTGCTACTTTCATCCTTAAAACATACTCCCAAAACAAAACTCTTCTCAGAATCTTTTCATTTAATAACTGATTAAACAGGTCCCAAACATCAAATTCTTAGAAGCCACCACAGAAAATGACATAAAATTTGACCTACACTTCCAAACTGTCATTGGAAAAAAAACTCCAAAACTCTGTTCCTTATATAGAATTAAACCCTACCAAAGAAGACAAAAGTAAAAAACACATAGCTAAATCCTACCTCCTACCTACTCTAATATATGCCTGCAAACTTTTTACTAATCTGCAAACCTTTACACAAACAAAACTGGAGCAATGCTGTTGTGTCTTTCGGCTTTTCCCGGTTAGGGGTCACCACAGCGGAAATCTGGTCCGCTAATGATTGGCAGTAGATTTTTTACGTGCCGAGTTGCCAGCTGTGATGCACAACTTTCAACGAAGGTATGACCATTCACGCATGTCTCCACACAGAAGACGATTTAGCTGAGAATCGAACAGGACATCTTACTGTGAGGTGACAACACTACCGCAGCACCACCACCGCAGTACAAAAACTGGAGCAATGCCATACTAAAATAATTCACTTTGCTATTAATATTCACCTTTAGAACTCATCACTTTTCTACTCTTAAACAACTAAATTGGATTGAACTCACAAATCACCTCTACTAGCTCATCCTCTAAAATACTACCCTGATAAGCATCCAGCACTAAAAAGCATGCTTCAACAGTATCACACTACAAAAGCTCTTCACTTTAAAGACACATTCCTCTTTTCTGTCACTAAAGCCCAAAATGCATTAGAAGACACCCCTATACTCAAACTCTGTAGCTGCCCTGTTGAATGCCCTTCCACACGCTCTCAGGCTTTTTGAAAACCACATCTAAGAGAACACCCCTCAATATCTTGGCTCTGTAGCTGTACATCTCCAGGGTAAGTAAAACATTTTCACTTTCTTCCTCCTCCTTTACGATTCCTCTGCTCTCTTCTCCTCTACACTGTTACCAACTATTGCTCTTTCTTACCCAGTAGACAGCTTTATTAATGTCTTGAACTCAAACAAGTGAACACGTTTTGTTGGCATCCACAACCTATCTATTGCAGAAGCTTCTGCAGAATGTATGCATCAACCTCTATATGGTTATAGGCTCATATCTCCATAAAAAGTGCCCATGGCTAGGGTATGAACAACATGTCCATTCTTAATTTGTATTCAGGAACAGTTGCAATAACATGAGTGTGCATGTGTATGTGTGCACAGGAGTGAGTGTGAGCATGCAGTAATCTGTTAACATATGTAGGATTAGTGTTTGTGCCTTCCATTCATTAGATAAAGTAGGTAACTGGAAAATGAGTGAACGGATAGATGAATAAATGGATTAATGAATATCAACAAATAAAAGAACTTCTTCCTCACTGTCACTGCAGATAAGATGATAGGATGATCACACACACACACATACACACACACACACACACACACACACACACACACACACACACACACACACACACACACACACACACATGTCTGCAGTTTAATGTATTAGCAATATACTTACCACATAGCTTGGGGATAAGTGGTAAGAAACTGGAGTAACCAGAAAAAAATTAGATAAAAGCAGCAGAACACATAAGTTCATATGTTCATAGGTACTTACTAGACTATTGCCCATGTGTTCCTTGTAATTTATGTACGACTAACCCAGAAACAGGCAGAATGTTTACACTTTACCCTATTCTTCAGGGACAAGGGTGCTAAACTAAGGGTGCATTTGTGATTTCCCATCCATTCACCCAGATTATATTTGAATATAGCAAGGTTGTGGAGAGAAAGACATTTCCAAATATTCTCTGAGATACATAGCTATCCTCCAACATGTTCTATTTATGTTTTAGAAAAGAATGGGTGTTTATGCCACAACTGGACTTGTGGATGCAGAGAAGATCTGAGAGGTCTGTTGAGCTTCTGTATGTGAGGCAGAGATTGTCCATTAGTAGTCTGTATGATACCAAGAAGAGGATCAAAGCTTTGAGGTGGTCAATATATTTTTTATAATTTAAACTCTAGATTTTCTCGGTGAGAAAGTGTTATGCTCATTCAAGTTGTGAAGATTCTTAGTAAAGGTACATACCAAAGGAGATATTATGATAAATGACTGGTTTAAAATTTCTAAACACAGTGGGATGATCACATCCTTGGACCTAGATGCCATACCCTCACTAATAATCTGTTCACAGAAAAAAAAACTTTCTTACAATAGTGGACGCATGGTGATCAATAGGACAATTTGCTGTCCATATAGATTCCCAGGTCCCTAACTATTGGATTGATTTTCAGGGGTGTGTTATTGATGTGGATGCCATGCTTGTTGAGGGAGACTACTAAAAATGTTTTAGTCTGTGGTGATGACACCAGCTATTTGTTTGGGAAAGGCCATCTTGGAGGATCTTGATGTCCTCTGGAGAGTTTATGATGGCATTGAGTTTGTAGTCATCTTCAAACTTGCCCAGTCATAAACCCTTAACATTAGCTTTAACCTCTGAGAAGTAAATGCCAAAGAGGTGTGGCCCAAGGACAGAAACCTGCTGTACACCAAAAGTTACCAGTCTTTCTAGGAGGTAGAGACACCTACCCTAATTTCCTGGGTTCTATTTGTGAGACAGTTTACCATCTACAGATTAACATTTAGCTGTGAGAATTTATCAACAATACCCAAGTGTGGGATGGTATCAAACACCTTTATGAGGTATAGGTTCATAGGTTCATAGGTAGGTACTAGGCTATTGGCCCAAGGGCCTACATAAGCCTAGCCAGCAAGGTTCCATAGCTTATGCCACCCAAGAAAGTTATTTTCCTGTGCTACTGTCGAGCAGAGACACAGAAGTGATCCCCCAGGTGTATATCCTATTTCCCATCCACTCATCAAGATTTTTCTTGAAGAGTGCTAATGAAGAACTTTGCTTGACACCGATAGGTAGCTTGTTCCAGAGTATAGGAAATCTCTGGGACAGGAATCTATCCCTAAAGCGTGTCCTGTTTATTGTGGTGACAAGGTTTAGGTCCCTAGAGCGTGTAGCTTGGAGGGATTCGGATTTATTTAGGTGTAGCATGTCCAACAGCTCTGGGTTTGACATAGCTTTATATGTTAGGCAGAGGTCACCTCGGAGTAGATGATATGCTATGGAGTAAAGCTGGAGTTTTTGAGGCGGTCAGTGTAGGGCATTTGTTTGAGGCCAGTAATACTCTTTGTGAGGTACTTCTGTGGCCTTTCCAGCTGCTGCAGATGTTTTGTGGGGTAAATTCCAACAGGGGTGTTGTACTCTATAATGGGTCTAATGAGTGACGAGTAGAGGGGAACAATGACCTCTTTTTTCCTGGATGAGAACCCTTTTATGATGAGGTGTCCCATGTAGAAGGACTTCCTGACTACTGTGGCAATGTGACTATCAAAGGAGAGACTACTGTCCACCTGGGTCCCAAGGTCTCTTATCACGCATTTGGTGTTAAGTAGATTACTGCCTATGTGGTAGTTCATGGGTACAGAGTTTTTACCAAAGGGAATGACACTGCATGTTTTGGCAATCAGCTTGAGGCCATGGCTCTGATACCATGCATCTGTCTCAGTGAGGCCCTTCTGTAGGATGTCCACATCATTTGGGGACTTGACCATGGCTCCTAGTTTGCAGTCATCTGTGAACTTCATTAGCCAGAGGCCTTCTGTGTTAGCCTGTACTTCAGAGAAGTAGATACCAAACAGGAGAGGTCCCAGGATGGAACCCTGTGGTACTCCACTTGTCACTGCTTTGAGGTCAGATTTGGAGTCTGCAACATTTACAGTGTGGATTCTGTCAGCAAGCCAGTTGGTAACCCATCTTGTGACAGGGATTTATATTTAGTTTAGTGAGTTTAGCTATAATTCCAGAATGTGGGGATGGTGTCGAAAGCCTTGGCAGGGTCAAGATAGGCTGTGTGAACTACCTTACCCTCATCCACGGCTGTGGTGACTGCCTCAAAGAAGTCGATCAGGTTCAGGAGGCATGATTTGCCTTTCACAAACCCGAACTGGGTGGGATCCAGAGTTTGGAGGTTACCAATGTCTTTGTTTATGAGTTTCATGATGATATGTTCCATGGCCTTGCAGACCAGGCTCATCATTCTAATAGTTAGATAGTTCCCAGGATCAGTGGTGGCTCCCCCTTTGTGGAGTGGGATAACTGTTGCTGTGCGCCATTCAGTGGGCACAAAGCCTGATGCGAGGCTATTATTGAACGTGGTGCTTAAGTGGGGAGCCAGTTTGTTCTGAAGTTCGTGTAAAATGCAGCCTAGGATGTTTTCCGGTCCCATGGATGCTGTGTTTTTGGCTTTAGAGAGTGCAGCTTTTACCTGCGTAGTTGTGATTACAGGGACTCTGCATTCCTCCTGTATAGATATGGGCCCTTTAGGGGGTGAGAGGGGGGTAAAGTTAGCACTGAACCTATCTGCCAGGATGTTGGCAATATCAGTTGGTTCTGTAATTCTCGTGCCTTTGTGCTGTAACTGGGTGTTGTCATCTAGATTCTTGACATAGCTATAAAATGTTTTGTGATTGTCCTTGGATTTAGTGGTGATTTTGTTTTCATAGCTAGCTTTGGAGGATCTTATAAGGGATCTCAGCTTCTTACTGAGGCTGACCAGGGAGCTCCTCCACTCATGGGATTTTATAGATATGCATTGTGTACTGTCTTTCTCTCATCCATTACTTCAGTAACTTTTTTGAAGAAGTCAACCAGATTCAGCAGGCAGGATCTGTCACTGGCTTGGATTATGAGTTTGTAGGTAACCCATGTCCTTATTTTTTTTTATTTTCAGAATTATGCTTTCAATAGTCCTACAGATTAGACTCCTCAGACCTGTGGGTCTGTAATTACCCAGGGTCTGTCAACAGCTCATCTTTTTGCGGGGGGATTACAGTTGTTGTCCCTATTCATCTGGTGCAAAGCTTGTTTGAAGGCTGATATTGAATAGCATCTGTAGGGGGGTTGACAGATCCTGTTTCAGGCTGGCTGATAGGCAGATTAGTATGTTATCTGGCCCCATAGTATTCTTGACCTTAGAAAGCATTTTGAGAACTTGTTCTTGTGAGATTTGAGGGGGTGTAGATGCAGGTATTTAATCTAGAAATGTAGAGGAAGAGAGAGGTGAAGTTATCAGATTGGCTATGTCCTCTGAGTCTGAGTATATGTTATCATTTGCTGTTAGCTCTGTGCAGTGCTGGACATAGTTTCTTAGGTTTCTAACATAGTTAAATGAATCTTTATGGCTGTGTTTTGCTTGCATAGCAGTTTTACTCCATTCCTATCTTTGGTTGATTTGATTAGGGACCAGATTTCCTTGATAAGTTTGCAAGAGAAATTCTGACATCTTGAGAGTTACATTTATTATTGCATGTGATGTCTTTTATTGTAGAACCATTTTATATTTGGGTTCCCCCATATGGGATTATTTTTTAAATTTGGCATTATATTTACCTCTCAGAAGGGCTGATCCATCTATGTAGCTATTCACATCTGCTGAGAATTTATGTGAAAAGAGTATGCATACACAGTGGGGTCATCAGATTGGAGGTGGGTGTTAAATTTAGCTAGTTCATCACTCAGTTTTAGCAGATTAGCCTTTGCATACTCTCTGAATACTGAGCTATTTCATGATGATTCTGGATTCAGTATTATGGTGAATGTGAATGATTTATGCTTGAAGTTGACTAAGAAGGAAGTCATAACTGGTAGGGAACTCATCTTTCTCATACTGGTGCGGACCAAGTCCAGGGATTTATTATCTCCTAGTTGGAGTGTAGGCTAACTGGTGGAGAGAGTTTTTATTTATATAGTCCAGAAATTTCTGCCTATAAATATTAGGAAATGTATAAGTCTCACAGGTGATGTATGGTGAGCTGAAATCCCCTGGGAGAATGGTGATTGATCTAATGCATAGAGACTCCATAATTGTCAGGTGGCTATGAGATGATAAGGGGATTTTGTTAAAATTAAGTTG
Source organism: Protopterus annectens (assembly GCF_019279795.1). Lineage (NCBI taxonomy): Eukaryota > Metazoa > Chordata > Ceratodontiformes > Protopteridae > Protopterus > Protopterus annectens. The sequence goes on from NC_056730.1 coordinate 617,594,240, forward strand.
GACATGGAGGAGTTCCATGTCATTATTTGGTCTTACATGCCTGATAGTGAGATCTTGTTTAACTAATATTGAGATACCAATACACAGTAGTTGTAAATGCTCAACAAAATAGACTAGCTAAACTGCATGTTTTAAGGCTTCCAATTTAATTCAAGTGCTGACAGACCATCTCTGACATTCTTTTTGAGGTGCCAAAATCATCATTGTAATCCAGAAGCTGTCAACTGGCCAGTCTTACTTCTACATCAAAAACTTTTAACATACCTATAAACAATTTTGCTGTTCACCATTGTCGGAAGAGGGATGATGTGTTTTATGTTGAATGTGCTGTATTTATTTCACAAATAGTTTCCTTACTGTGCAGCACAGAATAAAATGTGTCTGATTTTGTGTTCTTGAATTTGGGATAATGATATTTATCTGCTTCTACTGAGGTACAAATGTCTTTACACATGAGATTTTCCCACCTTTATTGTATTGGTAGCTACACCCTTGATTTGTTACATTGCAGCATGCCAACACCTCATCCAACCCATAATCCTTGAGCACGACAAATTATTAGTTTTACTGCATTATGAATATTGGCAGGATTTGTAAGATTGTGCCCTTCATATTTTTTTCCTTATGGAAATGTTTTTATTCATTTTAATAGTGGATTATGTATTCTATATATACATACATATCTAAATCTCTCTCTCTCTCTCTCTCTCTATATATATATATATATATATATATATATATATATATATACATATACATATCAATATAGATATACAGATATATTGATATAGACCAATAGGTATATGGTAACACTCAGGGACATCAGCTGAATTTAAAGACCCTGTGACTGAAATTTAGCCAAACTATTCACTTATGCTGTGTTGACGAGGTCAATAAAAAGACTGAAACATGTATGATCATAGCTAGTGGAGTTTGGCTTTATTGGCCTGAATGTAACCATAAAGACTTAAAAAGTAAAAAAAGTAATGGACATTCAGAAGCCACGCAGCTGAAACACTTGGTGTTCTTAAACAGTCATTTACATAGATCCCATAAGCTTCCATTACAGGAGGTTTATGGTATCACACAGGGAAAACTCTAGCGTGGCTGTTTTTTTTTTTTTTGCAATTTCACTGAATGGTTTGTCTGCATGACATTTTAATCCTTTGGCCTGGATGTTAGTTGGAATATTTTGCAGGCACCTTAATCTTTATATGCATCAACTGAGTTTCATAAGTAATACCAAACTATCCACTTTTTCTGGGTTGATGAGGTAAATAGAAAGGTTGAAACATGCATGCCCACAGATAGTGGTTTATTTTTTTATTGATATCAATATAACAATAAAGCCTTAAAAAGTCATGAACATTCAGAAGCCATGTAGTTGAATTACTTGATGTCTTTAAGGGGTCCTTTGTATATATCCCATGAGCTTCCATTACCAAAGGTTTAGGGTATTACACAGCAAAACTCTGCCTTGGATTGGTTTTTCTTGTGTTTTTTTTATATATATATAAGTGTGCATATGTTTTTGGAAATAAGTTTAAATTAGTAAGAAACATATCCTGATGTCCAGTGTTCATAGGTTCATAGGTTCATAGGTAGGTACTAGGCTATCTGCCTGAGGGCATTTATAAGCCTAGCCAGAGTGTTCAGCTTTTGCCGCCCCATTGATTAATTAACTGAGCCTCTGTCAAGAAGTGCCAATAAAGTGATCCCAGGGGTGTATTTTCTGTTATCCATCCACTCGCCAAGGTTTCTCTTGAAGAGTGTTAATGAGGGACTCTGCCTAATGTAGTTAGGATTTTTGTTCCAAAGCATGGGGAGTCTCTGTGACAGGAATCTATCCCTCCAACATGTTCTATTTATTGTTGTGGTGAGGTTTAGCTCACTAGAGCGAGTGGCTCGCAGTGACTTGGATTTCTTTAGGTGGAGCATGTCCATCAATTTTGAGTTGGACATGGCTTTGTAAGTCAGGCAGAGATCACCTCTGAGTAAGCAATATGCCATTGAGTGCAACCGGAGTTTTTCCAGTCTGGCTGCATAGGACATATGTTTGAGGCCAGTAATCCTTTTGGTGAGCTACTTTTGTGGTCTTTCCAGCTGTTGGACGTGTCTTGTGAGGTACATCCCAAATGGGGCATTGTACTCTATGATGGGTCCGATGAGTGATGAGTAGAGAGGCACTATAACCTCTTTATTTCTAGATGCAAACCCTTTATTAATTAGCTGAGCTACATAGAAGTATTTCCTAACTACTTTGGCAATATGATTGTCAAATGAGAGATTACTATCTACCTGGGTCCCCAGATCTCTTATTACCTCTTCTGTATTAAGGGGGCTGCCATCTAGCTGGTAATTCATGGGTGTTTTGTTTTTCCCAAACAGGATGACTATGCATTTTTTGTCATTTAGCTTGAGACCATGACTTTGACACCAGGTGTCCGTCTCAGTAAGACCCTTTTGGAGAATGTCCGTGTCAGCTGGAGAGTCAATTATGGCTCCCAGTTTACAGTCATCGGTGAACTTGGTTAGCCATAGCCCTCCTGTGTTTGCCTGTACTTCTGAGAAGTATATGCCGAACAGTAGGGGTCCCAGGACCGAGCCTTGTGGGACACCACTTGTGACTTGTTTAGAGTCGGACCTGGAGCCCACTATTCTTACAGTGTGAGTTCTGTCTGTAAGCCAGTTGGCAACCCATCTCATGACGTAGGAGTTTATGTTCAGGCTGGTGAATTTTTCTATAATTCCCGAGTGGGGAATGGTGTCAAAAGCCTTGGCGAGGTCAAGGTAGGCTGTGTGAACCACCTTCCCCTCATCTATGGCCTTGGTGACTGTCTCGAAGAAGTCAACCAGGTTTAGTAGGCATAATCTGCCCTTAACAAAGCCAAACTGGGTTGGGTCAAGAGTTTGGAGATTCCCAATGTCTTTGTTAATGAGTTCCATGATGATACGCTCCATAGCTTTGCAGACCAGGCTAGTCAGGCTTATGGGGTGATAGTTACCAGGGTCAGTTGTGGCCCCTCCTTTGTGGAATGGAATAACCGTTGGTGTGTGCCATTCTTTGGGCATGTAGCCTGTGGAGAGGCTAAGGTTGAACAGTGTGTTTAGGTGGGGGGTTAGTTCATTCTGTAGTTCGTGCAAAACGCAGCCTGGGACACCATCTGGCCCCACTGACACTGTGCTTTTGGCTTTTGAAAGGGCTGTTTTCACCTGTACATCTGTGATTTCTGGGACACTACACTTTTCTGGCATTGTTGTGGGCCCTTTTAGGGGTGAGAGGGGGGTGAAGTTTGCATTGAATCTATCTGCCAGGATGTTGGCAATATCAGTAGGTTCAGTATATTTTGTGCTATTTTGCACTAGCTCAGAGCATATCTGTGAGTTGCCACTTAGATTCTTGACATAGCTAAAGAAGGCTTTGTGGTTATCTTTCATATCCTTAGCTATTTTTCTTTCGAAGTTAGCCTTGGATGATTTTATGAGGGACCTTAGTTTCTTACTGATACTGACCGGGGATGTCTTTCATTCTTGGGATTTGCTTTTTTTTTCTGAACTAGTTTCCTCCTTCTATTGTATAGCCTGTTTATGGCAGGGGTCCACCAGACTGGTTTCCTTCTCTTAGAGGAGTGAGACTTGGTTTTGCTAGGGATGGCACAATCCATGCATCCTTGTAGGTGCTCATAGAGTGCATTTGTAAAGGTTCCTGCATCTTGGACACTGTTATCCTTTAGCGTGGAGGCTGTGAAACTTACCACCTCTGTCTTAAGTAAGGTGAAGTTTGCTATACAAAGGTTTTTCAATGTGGATTCCTTGGTTGGAAGTGGTGGTGTGGTGTGGACATCCAGAGTGATTAGTTTATGGTCTGATCTAGCCAGTGATGGGTTGTCATCCTGTGCAGAACACCTGTTGCCCATGTTGGTGATAACCAGGCCCAATATGTTTTTACCTCTGGTAGGGGAGTTTACTAGCTGATCCAAGGCATTTGAGTTGATAAATTCCAGGAAGCGCTGGATCTGGGAGTTTGTACTTGAGTAGTTTTCCCAGTTAACGGTAGGGTAATTGAAATCGCCCAAATATCAAGGTGTTTGGTAGGACCTTCATGTTTTCCAGTGTCTCCAGAAAGACAGAGTGGTGGTCCTGCATCAAGGATGGTGATCTGTAGCAGGCCACAATTTGCATTGCAGATTTGCCCGATGTTAGTTTCACATGGGTGATCTCAGAGGTATCATGCTGTGCCACTAAGCTGGAGGTGTAAGTATCCTTGATGAATATAGATACATCCTGCTCCTTTTGTGTTTTGGTCCATGTTCTGTGGCCGAAATGTGTGGTATGAGTTGTAGCCCGGTAGTGCTGGGGTGCTCTGTGGAGCCTTGGACCAGGTTTCAGTTACTGCACAGATGTTGATGTTCTCCATACTGAGGAGTGCTTCGAGTGCATGCATTTTAAGATTTAAACTCCTGGTTATGTTGAGTAACATAACCTTCATTTTTTTATTTGTCCTGTTTATGGAGGTGGTTTTGACTTTTGAGCCTTGCCTAAAAAAGGCACTATGGGGGCAGCAAGTTCCTTGGCCAGTATTTGAAAGCCTAGGGGTGACAGGTGCAAGCCGTCTCTTGCGAAGCAATGAGGTTTGTTGAGCATGTCATCCCAGGCTGACAGACACTGGATCCCCTTCGAATGACACCAGAAGCTTAGCCAATTGTTGAAATTGATCATTTTTTCTTTATACTGCTGTATCATTCTTGGTGAGGGCAGGATGCTACTCAGGGTCAGGGTCATACCCACCTGGTCTACATGATCAGAGAGCTCTTCCATGTCTCTTTTCATGTAGTCCAGGGAGGTATGTCTCAGATCATTCACACCAACATGAACAATGACAGAGTCATATTTGTACTTGTTCTGGAGTGACCTGAGTGCTTGTGTTATGTGGCGGATACTGGCTTCTGACAGGCAGCTAACAGTAACCTTCTCCTTGTCCAGCCTAGTGAGCGGGACATCAGTGTGCCTGACTATAGAGTCACCTATCACTAGTGTGTTAGGTATGTTATTTTGCCTTAAGGGCTGCGATTGTGCGGCACACTGATTTTGTGTTTTATGTGTTGTCTGGTTTGTGACGGAAGGTGCAGGTTTTTTGGGTGTCTGCTTTGGAGGTCTCTGATGCTTTTGCAGGTTTTTATTTAGAGCCTCCGAGTATGATTTTGTGTATTTATGTGTATTTTTTGTCAGTGCTGGTTTAGTATGTCTATGTGAGGCTGGAGGTGTGGTGCAAGTGTTAATCTTCTCATCATGACTGCCTGTTCCAGTCTTGGGTGGAGAGAGCTTAGCCTCCAATTTAGCTATATAATTGCATCTCTTGCATATGTTAATGTTTTGTGGTAGGAGGAGATGGTTGTCTATGTACATGAGGCAGTTGTAACATTGTCTCAGGATACCCAGGTTCACCAGCTGGACTGGAGCGTATTCCTGAAATTGTCCTTTGGTCATGCCTGAATAGCAGGGTGAGCTGCTTAGTCACTTGGTTGGTGAGGGGTAAATAATGAGCTTTGCCCTGCTGGGCAATCAAGTGTCAGGGTATATTAGTGCTTGCTATTAGGTCTGAGCAAGTGCTGGACTGTAGGATGCTTTTTAAGTGCTTAGGTTGAGAGTTAGACTACTTTCAAGGGAAAAACTGAAGAGGAGACTTGGTGGAGCTGGGAATAATTTAGCCCTAGTTAACCGACGCTGCCCAGATGTGCAAAACCATGCAAATGCGGTTTTTACAGCAGGGAAATGAAAGAGATAGTAATTAGCCCAAAATGGCCTATAAACTACTAACTTCTGGGCTGGAACCACTCCTCCAGGGACAGATGGCTGCTCAAAGCTCCCTCTCTCACAGGTGAACAGAGAAACCTCCTTCTATCCAAGTAAGATATGGGCAACTCAGAAACTTGTAACACAGCCCTGAATTCAGCATTAGCCTGAAAACTGGACTATACTAGCTTAGAAAAGTGGGAAACAAGGACAATTTTTTTTTTGAAAAGATAAGGCAAAAACAGTAACAAATACACTTAAAACAGCTTTAAACGACTACAAACAGTAAAAAATACACTTAAAACAGCTTTAGATTAACAACATTGAATGGAACCATAAAATAGAAGATAATGTGAAATAGTTAGCTATAGTGGAATTAAAATAACACCATAAAATAAATAATATAAACACAGAATATATTATATTATGTTTTAATGGCATATAGATTCATTGTTGTTTTTATTATTATTTTATTTTATTTTACTTGATTTTATTTTGTGCTTATCTATTTATATGATACACATTTAGACATTTTATATTTATATATTGTTTCATGCTTTATGCCTTTGATAATGTTGCTTCTATATATATATATATATATGCATTTACTTATGCTTTTTTCTGTTTGTGCAACATGAAATGTGTTTTAAATATCTCTAGTCAGTATTTGCTTCATTGCCTAAAGAGTTAATCAATTAATAAATTAGAACTGTGCAAATCTGATTGGCCAACATCATTTTAAACTTGTTTAAGTTAAACTGATTGTTTTTTGAGATCTGATGAAGCATGTTTTTACATGTGAAAGCGCTTATCCATTGATTGCACAATAAATTTGTTTACATATTTTTAAGCCTGGTGGTCTTGCCTTGTGTTTCATTTTAGCTTTAGATTACTACAAGGAATCAGAAAAGGCTTTTAAACAAATTACTCAATTAACCAGTTAAAAAATCTCAAAACTGAGTCCTGTTCCTGTAGTCTTCAATCAGACAAGTTCTAACTGCACACTCCTGCCACTGGGGTGCAAGGGAACCTTCTCCAAAAAAGAAGGCCTGGATTAGTGCTCAAGTTATACAAACAAAGCTAGATTCAGCAGGCCTGAATCTAGTTTATGCGACAGCAAACAAGGCACACCTATTTCAGTAAGAAACAGTTCAAATATGCAGGAACTATAAGCCTTTAACCAGAAATTCCCAGCTCATAAAGGCAGAGTCCAGCCTCTCCTCCCACAAGAGTACAGACCACAAACCTTCTTAATGTAAAATGACTGGCCTGAAGCCCAAGTACTTAAACCAGAACTAATACACTTTTAGAATAACAGGCACTGAGCCTTCAATCAGCAGTTCCCAACTTAGAAGGATGTAAGCTACCTGTCCTGCCACAACAGTGCAGACAACAAACCTTCTTAATGTAAAACAACTGGTCTGAAGCCCAAGTGCTTAAACCAAAAGGCTTAGAATGAAAGCTACACTTTAATCAGGTTACTACCAAGCAGTAATAAATACAACTGAATACTTTTAAGAAGGCCTGGATTAGTTATCAAGTTATACAAACAAAGCTAGATTCAGCAGACCTGGATCTGGTCTATGCTACAGCAAACAAAGTGCACCAATTTCAGTAAGAAAAAGTTCAAATATGCAGGCACTATAAGCCTTTAACCAGAAATTCCCAGCTCAGAAGGCCAGAGTCCAGCCTCTCCTCCCACAAGAGTGCAGACCACAAACCTTCTTAATGTAAAATAACTGTCCTGAAGCCCAAGTGCTTAAACCAGAACTAATACACTTCTAGAATAACAGACACTGTGCCTTCAATCAGCAGTTCTCAACTTAGAAGGATGTAAGCTGCCTGTCCTGTCATAACAGTGCAGAGCACAAACCTTCTTAATGTAAAACAACTGGTCCGAAGCCCAAGTGCTTAAACCAAAAGGCCTAGAATGATAGTTACACCAAGCAGTAATAAATACAATTGAGTACTAAACACAAATACAGCGAAAGCAGATGAATAAAGTGCAAATTGTTTTTTTATTGTTTTTTTTTTTTTGAGTGAGCAAATGAGATGGGCCCAAGAGGAGTATCCAAATGCAAATTTACAAGAGGAGCAGGCACTTTCAAAGCCACCAAGAATAACTCCGAAACAAAAGCAGGGAAGGTGGGTGGGGAACTAACTGAAAAAACAGAGCCACAACTTCCAGCTGAATTATCTTTTTTGCACAGAGTTATCTTCTGAACTGCTATGTAATGTTTGACAATCTCTAAATATTAATTAACATGAAATCTTTGCCAATGCAGAGTTTTGGTTTCCACTGACAGTGGAGTATTTACTTGTAAGTTTTAAATATGGTTTGGCATGGAAAGATGAAAATATGTAGTTGTGGAAACTGAGTTCGGTCCTTACCCTGTTAAGTATGGAACAGCATGGATAAGCTAAGCTCTTTTTTTCTGAACCTTAAGGCTTTTATTTGAAGAGGTAGCTGCAGTACCTGTTATATAAAATAAAGACATTCTTACCTTAGTAGCTTCCTGCTCTGATGTTTGCCAAAACTATGATAATATTGAGGATTACAAGCTGAGGTATATATGGCAGTGATTGTTAGTCAGTAGTTAAGCAATGGAAAGAAACACTCATATGTTTAATTTACAACGCATTTAATACTGATTGTCAAACCAGTGAAAAGACTTCTGTTTTCAGCTGAGTTTCTGCTTCTATCATTTGGGTAATTGTTAAACTGGGTTACTGGAGAACCATTAAAATCTACCCAGAGATTCGATTAACTTAGTGTCGGCTCCATGTGAGCCTACAAGGGGATGATCTGTTTGTGCGAAGGTTCATGATGAGTGGTAGTGTGCAATGCTTATTAATTGCGCACAATGCATCTAAGCTAGGTTTCATGGCTGGCAACAATGTTGTTGGCCAGGAACCTGTGTAATCGAATGCTGATATCAATTTTCTGTAAAGCAGAGCACCTATGATTTGTATATATGTGCGAAATCCTACAGTGATTACCAGGGCTTCACAGAAAGCTGTCAACATGTTAGTGTAATGCATCTGCACAAAGGCCAACATAATGAGGGGACAAATAATCAGAAATAGACACATAATTGACATAAATGTTGCCTAGAAATGTGTTAGAATGAAACTCTTTCAACCTCTTAGAGGAGGAAATCTGGGCAAAGCCATAAACAATGGGGGACAAAGGTCCAAAAGTAGGGACAGAATTGTAAGATTGGTTTTCCAAACTTAGAAAGTTGAAGGAATAATAAGTCGTACAGTACCATGATCTTTCTGAAGAGCATAAAGCTTGAAACTTAAATGTCTGTCATCAGTTTCTGATGTCAATCTGCAATGACATGTCAATGATCAAAAATATAAGATAAAATGTGGACATTCTGCACAAAGCAGGGCAGTTCAGATTTATGAACTCAAATGTATGTAATAGTGACTCAAATCAGTCTTGAGATTATCCCAGTGATATGGCAGAAAGCCACACATTTGATAGGGAAAACATCTGGACATTCTGGGAATATCTGGACATGGGAGAGGTATGAATGTGAAGTATATGGTCCAAATACAGTACAGGACAGTGTTCCTGCATTGCAGACTATTGTGATATCCCATTCATGGCATTATTTACTAAAGCTGTGTAAATGATCTGTAATGGGACATGGGCTGCCATGTAAAATGAACACTCAGTGGAAGTGTGTACATGCAGTAGGGGCACATACATGAACTGTAGGAATGAACACAGGGAAAGAGGACAGGTAAAACTCCCTCATATACAGCAGAGAAGGACATGTCAATGGAAGATGGTTGTAACAGCAACACCAATTACATATCTATATACTACAGTAGGGACTGTAAAGTGAAAATGTGTTTTATGTGGCTGTCACACAAGGCGACTCAACAATCTGTGTGTGAGATAAGCATCCTTACATGAATAATGCAGAAGACATTTATCAGGGATCTGACATACAATTGCGGTAGGGTGCACCCTGCGAAGCTGTGGAAACTGATATGCCTGAATATAAGTGCACTCCCAGCAGATGTTTCCAGCAAGTTGGGCACAGGGAAAGGCTCATGCAAAACATTACAAGAACCAGACACAATCATGGACAATAATAAAATAATATCACTAGTAATCCCATGCCTCTGACATAATGCATGTGATTTAGAATGATAAGAGATAAGTCTGCATATACATACTTGAACAACTATTATGATACATCTACACTCTGTGGGATAACCGTGTACACTGTGCTGGCACTGTAACATCTGCTGGAGGTGATAGAAGGGGCACTACCTGTATGTGACAGAAAGGGCAATACAGACTAGTTGCCTTGTGTGCGTGGGATATATATATATATATGTATATATATATATATATATATATATATATATATATATATATATATATATATATATATATATATATATATATATTATGGTACAATCCACATTGTCAGGAATGATATGCATGCTTTTACTGCTGTCAGACATCTATGTATGTAGTGTGTGCATAAGCAGAACAGGTAGCACACATGCATCTGGTTTAACAACCTGATTAGTGTTCCACACCATCAGACAGTCATGTATAGTCCACAGAAAGAATACCTAGGTATGGCTAATAAGCTGTGTGACAGTGCACTGTGACAAAGATGGTATACTTCAGTTTTACATCACTGGAAGATGTGTATGGAGGTGCATGAAGAATGGTGCATTATACACATTTATTGGTGTGATGAAGGCTGGAAACCATGAAGGTATTATGGCCTCAAATGTGGATGTCCTTCACATACCCAGTACTTGTGTTACACTCAAGGTATGGTCAGTACTATGACCACATGCTGGTGGATGCACCACTTACTATCTACCCCAGCACATGGGTCACATACCTATTAGTCTGATTACAGGGTGTGATGTCCACATTATACTTGGGTATTGTGTTTGTTTCCTGAATTAACAAATCTCCCCATGTGTCTTGTCAATGCAGGTGTTGTCTTGCCTGTGGCAGCACTGTTTATGTGTTGCTACACTCTGTTTTTAAGTAATATCACAGTTCGAGTCAATGATTGCCCACATTCTATAGTCTTTCTGGCAGCTGTGTGGACATGTCATGTGTATGTCATCTCTGATGTCCATCAATTAATTAATGGACAGAAAAGGGCTTAGCAGACAGACCTGATATACAGACCTGCTAACTGGACCTGAGATACAGGCAACATCACACATTTCAACATAGTGAGATGCCATGGATGTGATACATTGGTCTATGCATTTGGTGATATAGCTGTTTATGGCCACATATGACAGTGTTGAGTTAATACCTCAGTGTGGATTTGTGTCAAATGCCTTGACCTGGTCATGTTCCACAAGATGATGCTGTTATAGTTATGCATGCCGTCAATGACCTCTTCTAGGACATGTATCAGATGTAACAGACATGATGTAGCATTAACAACAAACACAGTTCTGTTGTACACAGCCAGAATATGACTAGTGTACATGTAGAGAGGTTTATGATCACATGGTGCTCCACCTTACAGTTGAGGAGAGTCAAGATGTCTCTAAACATGCATGCATTAGGTGCTGTCCTCTCTATGCAGATGGATGCATGTTGATGTACACCCTTCTATGGGAATATAGCCTGTGTGGAGGGTGTGATGAAGTGTGTATTCAACCGTATCAGGAAGGTCTATATGCTGAGCCATACCATAGATGACCTGTGATGTTGTCACAGGCCATTGCTTCAGTGTGATAGACCTGGATGAAGGTACGACAGTGCACACTGCCTATTATGATCTGGTCTAGTTTTTTGACACAATCCCCCATGCAAGTATCATTCAGAAACCCTCCCAGCTGGGGATTAACCCTTATGTCAGTAGATGGATAAACAATTGGCTCACTGACAGATCACATACTGTGAAAATTGATGAATCAACCTGTACCAGTACAGCTGTCACCACTGGCAAACCACAGAGATCTGTGCTTGGATGTTCATTGTCTGGACTCCATTGTTTGACAATTTAGGCTAAAGTACATGGTCTTTGCCTTGCCAAGTTTGCTGATTCTTGCATATTGGGTGCAATTATTGAGTCCACCAATGATGATACATAGTACAGGCAGAAGCAAAAGAAAGACATGTGGTACACTTGAAGCTGGTAAAATGATAGCAAACCACATTAATGGATCCACACTGTGAAAACTAATTTGACAACTCTTTCATCTTCAAAAAAACACATAGAGGATTAGCACTTTCAGCTTCTTAAATGAAAACTTCTTCATATAAAATCCTCTTTGAACTGAATCAATTTATGCATTTGACTACATCAACCATACTTGCTGAGAAGAGGAAAAGAGAATTTAAAGGGCCATCAGCTCATAAATCCATTAATAAAAAATCAACTAGTAAAAACAATTCAATGTTACTATGTTAGCAGACAATAAATTTGCATCACCTTTCTAAAGATTTTAGTTTTATGATACAGGTGATGGATAATTGGCCATTCAGACCAGGCTAGTTCATGGCATTAAGATTTAATTGCCAGCAAAGTTCAAACTTTTTAAGATTAAGTGTGCACGGACCCCCTCTCTCAGATATGACAACATAGTCCAGGATAAGAAGCTTGAAGGTGTGGTCAGGATGATCCCTTATGAACGCTTAGATAGGGCATTAGTATACTTTTTAGTCTTAAAGTCATAATTGTGTTCATAAATTCTATCACATAGACATCTTTCAGTTTTTCGAATGTAGAACCCCTCACAGTGTTGGCACTGAGCACAATAAATAACGCTTATGGAATGGCAGTTAAAATCATTTTTAAGTTTTATCTGGACTCCATTCATTTAGAAACATGTACCAGTTAAGATATACTTGCAGTACGAACAGCGACCACACATTCATCCCAGGATGTTTCAATTGTTGTGTCCATTTCTTCTCAAATAAAGATTTTAAGTTCCCGCTCTTCTTACAAACAATGTTTGGGGTCAAACCTACATGTTCTCTAATGTAGTTAACATTTGTCAGAATTCTCCACTTTATTAAGTATGTCTCTAATCTAATGGCTATCCGAAGGAAATAATGTGATGAAGGAATTCTAGTAGCTGTCATGCCCTTTGGTGCCATACATGGGTGTTTGTGAGTAGGTGAGTAACCATGTTTTGAGAACATATCTTGTAGAAGGTTACATTCATCCCAGAAACATTTTTCACCTGTTATTATTTGAGCAGCACAAACAAACTGACCTTTCACAATGTCTCTGTACTCAGGCATGTGAGCTCATGTGGTCAAGAAAGTTGTTAGAATAAGTCTCTTTTCAATAAATGTTGGAAGTAAATCTCTTTCTGGTATAATCCTTTGAGAGCAAATGTCAAGGTATGCAATGTGGGTATCATGGACATGGTGGGTAAATTGCAGAAACTGTGGTACTGTTGATGAACTCCAAAAATTAGAGGATGATATCAACATCCCCATTCCACAAAACAAATTTGTCATCCAGGTATCTGGTGTAAAATCTGCACAACTGAAAGAACTCTGACTCAAGAAGGAATTTCTTCTCCCACTGAAACATGACTGCATTTGCAAATAATTCTCCAAATCAAAAACTGGTTAAAAAACTCACAACTAATACTTAACCCCAAAAAGACTCAACTTATGTTTTTCCACCCTACCAAAACTATTGATTCTTCTGCTCTTTTCCCAATCAATTTTGCCAATAAAACCCAAATCTCCCCAGTATCACAGGAAAAACATCTTGGTGTAGTACTTGACCAAAACCTAAAGTTTGACAAACATATAGCACAAACCATATCCAAAGTCCATAAAAAACTTGGAACCCTATACCGTTGCAAAAACTATCTAGCCAAAGGCACCAAATTTATTATATCCAAAACTCACCTTCTCTCTCCATTGCTCTTTTCATCCCCTGTATTAACTCATTCACTCCAATGGAGTTCAGGAAGTTTGCACTATAAATTCGTATGGACGGAGCTTACATCTTGTCACAGAATCAAATTATGTCCTCACATTTCAAACAAATGTTCATATCTCTGGAAGCATAAGGATTATGAAAGTAGTATGAATGACAAGCTCTTTAGCACAAACTATTTTTATAGTGGTAGTATTCTTTAGGTTCTGGGTCTTAAACCAAATTTTATAAGTCACAGTAAACACAGTAACTATGACATTTGTAATATTTTGTAAACAACTTACAATAGCTCAGCAGCCACTCAAGTTACACACATACTGTCATTGGTATTTTTATTAATCTAGCATAGAGCTTTCATATGAAGCTAAGGCATTCTGTCTGTGTTACTTGGTTGTTGAGATATTTAGAAAAATGTGAAAATTATATCTATATAAATTAATATCATAAAACAGCAGTTAATATCTATTTACCTGCACTAGACAGAGGTCAAATATTAATGCAGTTGGATTTGCTATTGTGTAAGATTTAATATGAAGTCTTTTAAAACCTTCTACATATGATTTTGGAATTATTGATGCAAATATGAACAAGCAGAATTTGTCACCTAGAGGTGTCAGTAGGAGTTAACTGCAGATGCACCTGGAGGTGTCACCTGGATGTAATGAGTTAACAAACCTTAACAAGACAGACCTACACAAATTGTCCATGTGCTATAATAAAATAGCTAGATTCACAACCAACTCTAATTTCCATTCCCACCATTGTCACTCACTAAAACAACTAAGTTGGCCAGAACTCCCCAACTTACTAAACTATAAACAACTCACCATGGCTCATTACTTGCTGTACCACCCAAACAAGATCCCTGATCTCTCAAGCTAACTCATCTTTCACAAGTCTGATCACCAACTAAGATCCACAAACAAACCCCTTCTTGAAGTAGCTAAGTGTAGACACAGTGCTGGAGAATTCCTCTATTCCTACACAGTTGCTAAAATCTGGAATTCTCCTCCACCAGATAACAGATTGCAAAACAGCAGTCCCACCTTTAAAATCTAATTAAAAGCCCACCTCAATTTCATCTGGCAATGTACCTGTACCTGCATGGCTAGCCCTACTACCACCATTCAGATATATCTTCCTCTGGCAGTGCTCAAAGGTCAAATACATACAAAATAACTACCATAACAACCTGCATTTTTAAATGAATGTATATAATTGTATATAGTATTACTGTGCTTTCTTACTCAGATACATTATATTTTCTGCTTTACTTCTGTACACTTTATATATTGTACACTTCTGAAACTTCTCATCATACTATGCCATGATATACTATTGTTTGCTCTATTAATCTGCACTCATGTCTGACATTTGTATTTTTATCATGTAAGTGGAGCTTTTGTTTTTGTATTTTTATGACTGTTATGTATATGGAACTTTTCTCCTTGGGTCTCTGCTAAAAACAGGCACCTGATTGCTCAGTCAGACCAACCTGGTAATCAAATATAAAATAAAATAAATGAATAAACAAAATAACCCCCTGCATGCTGAACTCATAGCTATGCATTTTTCTGCAAGAAAATATCATTTTCATATATAATAAAACTGTTTTTGAGCACTAAATCCATGAGATTTTCATACACATTAATAGTGTCTTGTTGTATTCCTTTGTCGTCTAGAAAAATCACGAAACCATTCTAAGCCAACATGATGCAGAATGGTGGAATACAAATCTTTTACATCAATTGTAATGAATACATATGATTCATGGAAGAAAGTTTGATTGATTTTTTTTCAAAAAATCCCATGAATGACAGCAAATATATGGTTCAGACATGACAAGCTCTTTGACCTTAGTATCTGAGTATTTTGCTAGGGGGTGAGTGATAGATCCTCTGGCATCTACAGTTGGCCCACAATCAGGGTTGTTCAATACTCTTATGAAGTTTCAGAAGTCCAAAGATGGTTGGTGTATTTCGCTTACTCACATTTAGAAAGGTATATTCTTTGATTGAGATTTGTTTATCACTGAAAAGGTCCATGATATTAGATCTTTTACTACTATAACCAATATGAAGCTCGTTAAATGAGGACTTTGTATAACTGTCATTCAAAACTTCTTTCACTGGTGCTAGACTCACAAACACCCATATATGGCACCAAAGGCATGAGAACTACCAGAATTCCTTCATCACAATATTTCATTCAGATAGCTATCGGACTAGAGTCATACTTAAGAAAAACTGGAGTATTCTGACAAATGATAAATACATTAGAGAACATGTAGGCTTGACCCCAGACATTGTTTATAAGGAGGGACAGAACTTAAAAAAATTTATTTGAGAAGAAATGAACACAACAATCAAAATATCTGGGCCTGAATGTGTGGTCACTGTTCATACTGCAAGTATATCTTAACTGGTACATGTTTCCAAATTAATGGAGTCCAGATAAAACTTAAAAATTGTTTCAACATCATTCCATAAGAGTCATTTATTGTGCTCAGTGTCAACACTGTGAGGGGTTATATACTGGAAAAAAATAGAAAGACATCTACATGATAGAATTTATGAGCACACTTATGACATTAAGAATAAAACAGGTACTAATGCCCTATCTAAACATATCATGGATCATCCTGACCATAGAATCACATTTTGTTATCTTGGACCATGCTGTCATTTCTGAGGGGGGGGGGGGTTCTTCACACTTAATCTTGAAAACCTCAAACTTGAATGGCAATTAAAACTTAATGCCATGAACTGGCCTGGTCTGAATGACCAATTATCCATCAACTGTATCTTAAAACTAAAATCTTTCAGAAAGGTGATGTGATAGAATTTATTCCCTGCTACCATAGTAAAAAAATCAGACACTGATCTGTTTTTACTAGGTGACTTTTTATTAATGGATTTTTAATCTGATGGCCCTTTAAATTCTCTCTTCATTTTCTCAGCAAGTATAACATCACATGGGGATTGACACTTATGTGACTAATTTTGCAGTCTATGTTTGTTGTATTCAAATGTATAAATTGATTCAGTTCAAAGAAGATTTTATCTGAGGAAGTTTTCATTTAAGGAGATGAAAGCACTAATCCTCTATGTGTTTGTGTAAAGATTAAAGTGTTGTCACACTGGTTTTGACAGTGTGAATACATTAAAGTGGTTTGATATTACTTTACCAGCTCCAAGTGTACTGTATCCATTTATTTTGCTTCTTTTTTGAGGCTTGTAGCTTCTTTGTGGATTAATAGTATAGGAGAAGCTAGTACAGACAAATGAATGGGGACAAAGGCACACTAAGTAAACTAAATGCAGAAATGTGTCTTTTCATGTTGTCTGTCTGAAAAGTGGAATTCAATGTTAATGACAGCATTGACAACCATCCTGCTATGCTAACACTCAGTGATGCCAGCACTGGGAACATGTGTAGACAGCAGTTTGAACTTCAATCACTAAATGTCCACAGTGTTATTGAAAGCCTATGTTGTGCACATCATATGTCATACCATCATATGCAGATCTTAACATTGTATTACAGCACTGTAGTCAAACTTTATCAGAACAGTAATACAGTATAATGCTCTCTTTTGCATGTACCTTATTAGACACATGCAGTAGTTGGAGAAACCACAAGGCTTCCTCAGCGAGATAACACAGGACTGACAAACCATGTCATGATGTATGTGATACAGTGAAAGCCATGTCACTGTAATCTGTCTGAAATAGGATGAGGTGATGTCTGCCAGGCCTTCAGGCCAGTGTCTGACCCTGCCTGGTGGGAGTACTGCATATCCAAATATCTGACAAAAATGATGACATCAGCAGGGTCAGCTGAGGAGAATATGGTAATAACAGTGTCCCACATGCTGGTGTAAAAAGTTCTCTGTAATATCAAGCAAGAGCTCATACACATGCACACACACACACAGTTGACTGTAGTGAGAATAGAAACCCTACTTATCTAAATACACAACCTACAGAACCCAATACTTTATGCAAGCACCACAGCTCAAGTCTGACTTGGATTGTC
Source organism: Protopterus annectens (assembly GCF_019279795.1). Taxonomy (NCBI): domain Eukaryota; kingdom Metazoa; phylum Chordata; order Ceratodontiformes; family Protopteridae; genus Protopterus; species Protopterus annectens. The sequence goes on from NC_056730.1 coordinate 617,611,990, forward strand.
GCAAACACTTTATAGCTGATAATATCAGCAGTGTATGTTGAGGAGAATATAACAGTGTTCCACATGCTAGTGTAAAATACTCTCTGTAATGCTGTAATGTTAAGCAATAGCTCTCTCTCTCTCTCTCTCTCTCACACACACACACACACACACACACACACATACACACACACACACACACACACACACATGCACGTGTGCACTCACACAGTCACACACAGTTAACTACAGTAAGACTAGAACCCCTACCTATCTTTGCACACAGACTACAGTACCCAGTACTTTATGGAAGCACCACAGCTCAAGTCTAACTTACAGTGTGTCAGACAACACTATATAGCTCATGACATCAGCATTTTCTGATGAGGGGATATAACAGTGTCCCACATGCTGGATGCTGGTGCAAAATGCTCTCTATAATGTTAAGCAACAGTTCACAAATACACACACAGTTGACTGCAGTGAGAAAAGAGCCCCTAACCATCTAAGTACATAGGCTGTAGGACACAATACTTTATACAGGTGCCACGGCACAAGTTTGACTTTTACAAGCAAGACTGCAGGTAAACTTACAGTAGATGACATCAGCAGGCCAAGGGGTACCAGATGTTGAGTGGGCTGCATGAAATGGATGTGTAGGCATCTGCAAGAATCAAAATATTGTCAACTCTGGGTACTGCAGTGGTAACCATGGATGCATACTTCTGCATTTCTGTCTAGAGACACACACATGCATCCACTTGACTGCATGGAGAACAGAACCCCTAACCTAGCTTGGTACATAGATTATAGAACACAGTACTTTATGCAAGCACCATGGCACAATAAGCGTGGAGGTGAACTTATATATGACATCAGCAGGCCATGCAGGAGACAACATGTTGAGAGGTCTGCATAGGCTCCTAGTTTCATAAGTTCATAGGAGGCTACTAGCTTAATGACCTACAGTGTTTAGAAGCCTAGCTGTGTAAATAAAAATACAAGCACCCTTATTGAGTTTAGTTGGATATTCATTGTTAACAGAGTGATTTTGTGAACAATACCAATTGATCCTGTCCATGAGGAATATAGGTGCAACCACAGAAGTGGCTTTACATTCAACCAAGCAGTAGTCAAGGTTTTACTTGAACAGGGTCATTGAGGAGTACTGTTTCACATGCAGTGGGAGTCTATTACGAAGGGCTGTGAGTCATGGAGATATATCTATCTCCTCAGCATGTTTGGTTTATGTCACAGGCTAGGTTGAGAACCCTGCACCAAGTTATCCTTGTCCCATTTGATTTGCAGATGTCCAGCATTTTCAGAAAGGCAGGGTCTGAGACTGCTCTGTAGGGCAGGCATAGGTCACCTCTCAGCAGCCTGCATGATACTGAGTAATGTGACAGTTCACCTCTCAGCAGTCTGCATGATATTAATTACAGTGACAGGTCTTTAAATCTTCTCATGTATGTCATGTTTGGAGGTGCTGGAGTCTCCCAGGCACAACCTTGTGTCTGCTCCAATTGCTGTAAATGTCTGGTGAGGTACAAACAGAAGGGAGCATTGTACTCAATTAATGGTTTGATAAGGGTAGTGTACAGTAGAGGTACAACCACATTGGTCTTGGATGTGATGTCCATATGTATGATGTGCAGGATGCAGAATGTGTGTGTCACCACTATGGACAGAAAGTGATGAAACTGTAGATTGCTATCAACATGTGTTTCCAAGTCTCACAACAATTTGTTTGAGCTTAGAGTGGTGCAATATATATCATAATTAGCAGGGTTAATTCATTGCCAAAGGTGACAATGAGGCAATGTATGCTTTAAGGTTCAGTCTGTCGGTTTGGCACCAATCATTTGCATGTGGCAGCCCCTTCTGTAATATGTTGCCATCAGTGATGAATCTATATTAGTGCATCCAATTACCAGTCATCTAAAAACTTGGTAAATCACAGGCCATTTACCATTGCCTATGCTTCAGGGATGTAGTTTGCAAACAGCTGAGGGTCCAGCACAGTTCCTTGTGGTGTTCTAATAGTAAGTGGCTAGTGGTGGAGATGCAGTCCTCAACAGTGACAGTGTGTGTTCTGTCAGTGAGCCAGTTGCCTATCACTTTACTTACTGTATGGCTTAGATCTTCATTATGACATATGAATGGGGGGTAGTGTCAAAGGTCTTGGATAACTCATTATAGGCAGTATGTCATGTTATCCCTCATCTGGGTCTATGGGATCAGTATCCAAGAAGTCCATAATGTTCAATAAGAAAATCTAGTCCTGCAAAAACAAAATCGGTCAGGTCAGGTGTGTTGAAGGTCATCTGTGTCCCTGTGGACATTGTCCATGCTGATTCCTTGCCTAGCCTTTCAGATAAGGCTTTTTAGGCATATAGGCCAATGGTTGCAGTTCTGCTTGTTACCAGATTGATTACATAGCACACAACATTTGATACTATAGTTTTCGACTGTGGTTGATATATGTGTTGAAAAAGTACTGAGACACCAGGGTTGCAGTGCTTGGGGGGTGGCAACACATAGACGTATTGTACATACCACATGTAATTTCATGTCATGCACAAAAAATGGACAGTAAGCAGCAATACAACATAATATTTACATTTCCATAGTGTGGCAAGCAGCAGGTTTGTGCAATGGTTAGAAAAGTGCATACACATATGAGATACACATGGTTGCGTATAGCTAAGAAGTGTGCAAATGCGAGTCATTGCTAAAGTCTGACAGTTAGTATTGAGTCTATGCAATACATGTGATGCTTAAATGACTGTGTGGCAACACGCATTAATGCATTGATACATTTATTACTGGGGGCAAATAGTACTGGGTTCAAATACAGGTGTATATAATACTTTTATAGGTGTATATAATACTTTTAAATACATTTAATTACATTGTCACCATTCACCGTTGCTGCGTATTGTTATGTGATGTGCACCTTTGCACAAAAATGCATTAAAGATGTGAAATGGGGTACATAGGGCAGTCGTGAAATGGGGTGCAAGCAGGAGGAAGAACAAAGGGAAAGAAGGGCAGGAATGTGAAAGAGGGAAATAGGAAAGCACCATAGCTACCCATTTCTTTAACAGTGTAAAGTGAACATAAGTAAAAAATATTAACTGAATTTAGACTGTCACCTCCAGAGAGAGGGGTGACCACAACACAATCATGTTGCATAACCAACTGGACTGAATCAAGTGTGTCAAAAAGATGTGTGAATAAGGGAGAGCTATGTATGGAGCTATGCATAAGAAGAATTTATTTGGTCTGTGTGTGTGTGTGTGGGGGGGCAGGTGCCCATTTATTTTTGAGAAAAAGAAGAATGTTTGGGAAGGGATGTAGGTATGTCTGGGCCAGGTAAGTTGGGTAGGTGAGGAAGCAGTTGCAGACAGACAAGACAAACAAGACAAGAGACAGAGACCGTGAGGGACACAAAAGGTTGGGGGACATCATGATTGGGGTGAGGGTGGGAACATCTTGCACCCATGGTCATCAACATGGGTGACAGTGAGAATCAAGACCTCATCCACTGGACTGTCATCACTGTTACCTCACTCTCTTGCTGCATGGAGTGCTTGACATCTCCTTGTCCTCATACTAGTACTCCACAAAATGAGAAAGAGCATCCTGTCCAGCCAGCAGAGATGTGCACCAACATTGCAGTGCACAACCCTATGCATCATCCCTGGCAACTTAACATGGGTGATAAACTCACCTCCTCCACCCCTGCTCCCAGAGGGTACCACTGGACCAGCCTCCAGGCAGGCCAACCTGATAGTGTAAGTAGTGTAGGGGCAGCAGAGGTAGTGCTGCCAGCTTGGCTCCCAGACATGCTAGGAATCAGTGCTGGAGCTGGTAGAGTAGGCAGGTAGGTCCTGTGGGAAAGGCTTACCCAGCTGTGCTGTGGAGCATTTAGTGATGTGCTACACATGAACGACATGAACACATTTCAACGACACATAATAAAATTAGTAAAATAAAATAATGGAATAAAATACAATAACAATAAAATAAAATGAATTATGTACAATAAAATAACATAACATTAAAATAAAGACAATAAATATGCATTAAAGAAAATAATAAAAAGACAGAAAAATATTTTATATAAATAATATGAAATAAAATAATAAAATAAAAAAGAGAGATAAGGATTGGGGTGAGAAATGAGATAAGACTAGTACCTGCATATGTGACATACAATGAATTAATACAATTATTTGGCTGTATTATCTTAACTTTTACATATAAAGTTACCACCTCTTAACAGATGCACACTATACTATAGATTGCAGCAAGTAATCCTTGATGTGTACAAATATTGCACATCTGCATGTTCCAGTTATACAGATTACAGTTTACAGCAGGGCATTTGTGCCACCAGTATAGAGGTTTTAATTTAATTTAAATAGCTTTGAAGAATTAAAAGCATTGTATAGTTGGGAAGTGCGGTATTTGAACACACAACCTCTGACTAATGTCTAATATTGTACTCTTGGTTTGTGCTACAGAGTAATATATGCATGCTTGCTTTTACAGTTGAAATATGCATGCTCAGTTTGATACAACTCTTTAAAGTACCAAAAAAGCTATCTTTGTACATGTATTATTTTTGTATGTAATGCACCTAGTGATCACACAACCTGGCATGATTATTTCTTGCAAATATACAGCTATGTCTTACATTTCTGTGTTTGTTGGCCATTCTTCATTTATCTGACCAGTAATCTAGGGCATGCAGTGTGTAAGCCATCACATATCATTGGACTTAAAATGTGTGGAGATATTAAGTGGAAACAATATCATATGCAGTTGCCAACAAATGAAGGGCAGGTTGGATTTTAAGGAATACAACCTGTGAATTGCGTGCTGCTTACTTACATTTGCAACTTTACATCTAATGCTTTATAGATCTAACCTAATATACCTAGTGGAAGTAAGGCAACCTGCAGTGCTGTTGTAATTTCCTTCTCCCAACCACTAATCATTCACAGTTACAATCCATTAAAACCAAACAATGAGGGAGTGCCTGCACTATATTTACATCTTCTACATGGATTCGCGTATTTGGGATTCAGAAACTCTAATAAGTTCACACCCCATTTGCATCTTCAACATGCTAACAGGCCTGAATCTACATCATATAAAAGGCAACCATATAGGTAGGCAAAATGATGGTGAGGAGACTTGTTTATGTTGGAAAGACTGCATATATGCTATTTCTTTAGGATGTATCAGTAGAGAGGAGTGCTGAACTTCATAAGGTATGCTTGCATTTTGTCAGCTATGTACTGCATATGGTGGGCTGGATTTAAGAGAAATTTGATAGAAAGGCTTTTATAATTGTATCTATATGCATTACGTAAAAGTGCACTGATGGCATGGGCATGTTTGTCAAGCCATTTCAGAAATATAGACGCTTGCCAATACATGGAAATAGAATGCTGTGTGATAAATATGTACAAATGTTTCAGGGACAGTTCTTTTGATAGCACTATTAGGGTTTCAAAGATAGTTTGTTATGAAAATGTATCATTTTCCTGTTATTTTGTGGGGAGGGGAAGCAAAAGTGAGTCATTGTTAAGACACAAACAAGGATATGTTGCTCATGTTATACTCCTTTGCTTTGCATTCAACCTGTTGTGAATATTTCACATCTGTAGAGTGTTGTATGTTTCTCCAGGGATAATACTGAGTGGCTACCTTTTCTGTTTTATCTGGAATCAGTTATTCAGTACTTATGTGATACTTATGTGTATTATCCTTCTGTTGACTTTTAGGACACCTAAGAGTATGCCACCCAGGTGTGTCAATCCTCAGAGATACCCTTCACCGATGCTGAGAACCAGGTTATAGTAGATGCCTCTAGGGAATACAGTGCTTTTTTGCTGGAAAGGGGATAGGGTGGTATGGTACATAGGATGCAAATTTGGCAACAGATAGTAGATGATGTAAATGCCATGGGTGGCCACAGCAAGACATATGAGCAGGTGCACCACAGGGCCACTGACATTATCACATCTGCACAGAAGAGAGCAGCTGCAGCGGGCCATGACTATATGGTTACTTGTGGAGGGGCTGTTCGGGAACCACAACTAACACCCAGTGAAGAGTTCCTGGTCAATATCTGGGGTTCGGACAGGTCCAAGGAGTGTGCAGTACAACATGTACTGGATGTTAGAGCAACAGTTTCAGAGACAGCAAGCATGTCCCAGTAAGAGCTTCTGGGTAAGCTTTGGTATGTCAAAAGCTGAATACTGTTGTATAGTAAAACAATTGAAATCAATATGTTACTTCTGTGTCATGTGTTTTTTTTTTTTTTGGTGGGATTGAAGATTGCTATACATATTAGCTTAGGTTGCAGTTGTCAGCCATGTTCTTGATGAAAATATAGTTACTGGACATATAAATGGGTAAAAATAATATCCCCTGGGTTACTGTTAATTGTGATGATGTTGCTCTCACCTCTTGCTTAACCTCTTCCAGGACTGTCTGGATTGCAGAGGAGTATGTCATCTACAGATGGTAAGCCAAGAATTTGTATCTCAGCACTGCTGAGCAATTGAAAGGTATATTTTAGTGTGTGCTGTTGAGATCAGGCCTGTTGTGTGTATTGCTGTACTGTCTGTAATAGTGACAGCTTTGTTACTTTGCTAGCCTATATTGGTCTATAGTAGTGTAAGTATTCATAAGTTCATAGGTGTGTGCTAGCTAATGGCCCTGGAGTCTTTACAAGCCTAGCCCATAGAAGTGTCCTGGCATCGTGCCACCTGATGTTAGTTTCCAGTTCCTCTATCAAGCAGAGCCACTGGAGTGATCTCCGGAGTGAACTTTCTATTACCCATCCATTCATCAAGATTTCTCTTGAAGAGGGACAGCAAGGTGCTCTGCTTGACATGTATGGAAAGTCTATCCCAGAGCATGGGCAGTCTGTGGATGAGGAACCTGTCCCTCCAGCATGTTCTGTTGATTGTGGTAATGCAGTTGAGGTCTCTGGAGTATGTGGTATAGAGTGGATTGGGATTTTTTTAGATGTAACATTTCTAACAGGCTGGGTCAGGCATGGCTTTGTAAGTCAAGCAGAGATTGCCTCTAAGTAGGCGACATGAGACAGAGAATAGCTGGAATCTTTTGAGTCTGTCCATGTAGGACATGTGTTTAATGCCTAGGATCCTCTTTGTGAGGTACTTCTGTGGCCTCTCCAGCTGCTGCAGGTGTCTAGTGAGGAACATGCCACATGGAGCTTTATACGCGATGATTGGTCTAATGAAGAAAGAGTAGAGAGAGACAATGACCTCTTTCTTCCTGGATGCAAAACCCTTGGTAATGATATGAGCCACATAGAAGGACTTTCTGATCACAGTGGTAATGTGGTGGTCGAAGGAGAGGCAGCTGTCAACCTGCATCCCCAAATCTCTTATAACACCTTCAGTGTTCAATGGACTCCCATTGATGCGGTAATTAGTGGAAACTGAATTTTTATCAAAGGGGATAACGGCACATTTATTGGCGTTACGCTTAAGGCCATGGTTTTGACACCAGTCATTGGTCTCAGTGAGGCCTTTCTGTAGGATGTCTGCATCACTTGGGAAGTTAATAATGGCTCCCAGCTTGCAGTCATTTGTGAACTTGGTAAGCCAGAGTCCCTTTGTGTTGGCCTGGTCTTCTGAGAAGTAGATGCAGAACAGGAGAGGACCCAAGACCGATTCCTGTGGGACTCCACTCGTGACTTGTCAGCAGTCTGACTTGGAGTCTGCTACTTTCACGCTGTGTGTTCTATCTGTGAGCCAATTTGCAACCCACCTAGTGATATAGGGGTTGATGCCTAGCTTGGTGAGTTTATCAATAATTCCCAAGTGAGAAATGGTATCAATGGCCTTGGCCAGATCAAGGTAGGCTGTCTGCACTGCCTTACCTTCAACCACAGCCCTGGTGACTGACTCAAAGAAGTCAACCAGGTTGAGCAAGCATGATCTCCCTTTCACAAAGCCAAATTGTGTGGGGTCTAGAGTTTCCAGATTTCCTATATCTTTGTTAATCAGGTCCACGATGATGCACTCCATAGCTTTACATATCAGACTTGTCAAGGTAATGGGGCGATAATTCCCAGGGTCTGTGGTTGCTTCCCCTTTATGGAGAGGGATGACTGTAGCAGTGCGCCATTTGGTAGGGACAAAGCCTGAGTTGAGGCTGTGACTGAACAGGGCAAACAGATGCAGTGCCAGGTCACTTTGTAGAGATATTATCGGGTCCCATGGAAGCTGTATTCCTGGCCTTGGACAATGCAGCTTTAACCTGTGCTGCAGTAATGCTGGGTGCCTGGCATTCTTCCAGTATTGTGCTTGGTCCTTTGGAAGAGAGGGGTAAAGCTGGTACTGAATCTGACAGCCAGTATGTTGGCAATATCTGTTGGCTCAGTATAGGAGGTACTATTTTGCACTAACTCAGAGCAAATCTGAGTATTGTCGTTGAGGTTCTTGATATAACTATAGAAGGCTCTGTGGTTGTTTTTAATGTCTGCTGCAATTCTGCCTCCATAGCTGGCTTTGGAGGATTTGATGAGTGATCTCAACTTTTTGTTGAGGCTAATAAGGGAGATTTTCCAGTCTTATGACTTCACCTTCTCGTGCAACAGTTTCTTCCTTCTGTTGTAGAGTTTATTAATGGCAGTAGACCACCAGATTGTCTTCCTTTTTTTGGAGAAGAGGGTCTTGGTTCTGTTGGGTATGGCATTTATGTACATGTTCATACAGTGCATTGGTCTATGATTCTGTAGTCATGTAGCTATTTTCCATTGGCATGGGTGCCTTGAAGTTAGCCACCTCTGTTTGTGGGAGCCCAAAGTCAGCTTTGGAGAAGTTTTTCAAGGATGTTACCTTTGCAGGGATGTGGGTGAGATTTGGATTTCCATGGCTCCTGTGTTTTTTCTTTTTATCACAGGTGATCATGACAGTGGGAGTGTGGGCCCTTTGCCATCTGATAGCAGTATATCAGTAGACTCTGATGATAATGATGGTGGCCAAACTGAGGCACAGTCGGGGTGGGGTGCACAGGTTGAATCTAACACTGAAGATGACATACAGCCATCCCCTGCAATTCCTTCGGACACAGCCAGTAGGCCTAAACCTACCCATTTAAGTGAGCCCTCAGATATTGGACAGGTGGAGGGTGAGGCCTTTGATCAGGAAAGTGTGGCTAGTGCATCTTCAGTGCCTTATGACTCTGGCTGTAGCCAAAGTGTAGGTGAGGTTCCACACAGGAGGATTGATGGGGTGCTTAGAGGGGCCCTGCTGTCTCTTGTCCACCTGGTGCAGGTATCTCTTCCCATGCTACTCAATGTATGTCTAGAGCCATCATGGAGGCACACGCATGTTCCCATATGTGCTCCAGGCAAATGCTCAGGGTTGTACATGTTGCACAATCTGACATGTGTGACTGTCTCCATTGTGTTGTCGATTTAATGGATTAGATGAATGACATGTTGGAACGAGGGGTATCTGTGATGAACTGCAGGGTGTCTGTCATGGAACGAGCATTGTCTGTGATGGAATGTCTGCTGGGAGGGGAACAGCATCCTCATGGGTGTAGGTCAGATATCATCTGCTGTCAGCCAACTTGGCCATGAATGATCACGCTCCCATAGTGGCAGTACTTTCAGTGCTCCATCAATGAGTGTGCTGTCCACACCCAGACATGGCAGGTCATAGGGTCATGGTCCTGTACATCCCGTGAAGGGAGCTCATCCAGCAGACATCAGTCACATTCATGTAGCAGAACTGCATCTGACCATGGGTGTGGCCATGCCAGTTCAACCCCTCGCACAGCCCGTTCTTGTGGGTGTGGATGACAATGATGACCTGCCACCTCTACCATGCACAGCTCACACCTTTCTGACATACCAAGACATAGAGCCAGATATTATATACATAAGCAGCAGAAAGTATAACAACTAACCCAACACGGGAATGGAGAAAGGAAATTCTGCAGATAGGGATGACTGCAATTATGGACATAGACAATAGGCAAGAGGGGGCTGGAATTTGTTGGAGAAAACTGGCAAAGGAACAAAGGTATTGGGAACAAATAACTAGAAAGAGAAAGGTAATAGAATAGGAAGAGGCCAAACATTGATTTGGACTGCAGGTTAGAGATTGCCTTCCCTATCAAGGATTGCTATCAGAGTATAGGCAAAGATAAAGAAATAGGGAGGTCCTAAATAAAAGACCAGCACTGGCAGAGTTTTTAGTAGAATTTAGAACAGAAGCTAAACTACCATTAAAAAAGGAACAATTAGTAGAGCATATAAAACATTGTAGGATAACTGTAAGAATCAATTCACTTAAAAAAAAAAAAAACTATAAGAATCAACCAGAGGAGGTTAAAAAGGATTGGGAAGAGAGACTGGATAAGCGATTCTCAAAGAAACAATGGGAGGATATATGCATGTCTCCCAAATATGCAACAAAATCTAGAAGATTTAGGATTTTTGCTTGGAAATGTTTACATAGATATTTTATACCCCAAGTAAACTCCAGAAAATGTTTGCTCAGGTAGACAGCAAATGTTGGAGGTGTGATGGGAAAGAAATAGATACTTGGAGCATATTTTCTGATAGTGAGGTGGGTTGGCAGACTTTAAGGATTGACTGTGGGATGCACTGTTGGAAATGCTGGATGGGAGGATTGGTGTGATGAGGGAGATAATTTCTGTGAGCTATGATACAGAATCGGAATTGCCTAGACATGGTAAGGCCTTGCTGTGTCTAACTATGATGGCTGCCAAAAAAGGAATTACTAGAAAATGGAAATCAAAATCTAAACCAACTATATTAGAAGGATTGAATATAGTAACAGTGATAAAACAACTGGCATTAAAATCTTTAGAAAGGGATAGGAGCAAACTAAATAGGAAAAAAATTGGAATTGTGGGAACAATACATACAGGGGAGGGGGGAGGAATGAGGTTTAAAAGAAGGCAGGAATTAAATGAGCTATGTAATGTCTGACTGTAAAAGATTGGGTAGATTATAAGTGATGTATAATGTTTGTAACTGGGAGTGTGTCAGTATGGGTTGTGATATAAAATGCTTCCAACTAGGATTGTGTTGGTGTGATTTGTTTTCATTTATAAAAATGTATGATTGCTTGTGTCATATATGATGGTTTAATAAAGATGTTTCTTGTTTTTAAAAAAAGGGACTGGAACTGAATAATTTACGTAACGTTGCTTAGATTATATGACATATAGCAATATACGTGAAGTGCAATGTTTGTTAATATTAATACAGTTTGATTACGTTTGTATAAATGTAAGTTTGCCTCTGTCACAAGTGATAATTCAATAAAGGTTTTTTTTTTTTTAAAAAGATGTAAAGCCAGCACAGAGCATAGCTGTGTTCATGCAGACACTCACACCAATTTCACCTGGAGGACCCCTACAGACACACACATGCACAACAGTTACTCATTTTGTCTTACTGGCCATTTGTTGGTCTATCCAACTGCCTGCCTGTTTCTCTTTCTTATTCACACAAACTCACCAGCTTTTTGTGTCAGCCTAGGCTTCCTGCCCCCTCACACAACACCCTGCGCAAGTGATGATAACTGTGCCATATGCCTGTTTTCTATCTTTTGGATTCAGTAATAAATTAGCCTTGTGTCCGATGCTCAAGGTACATAGTTAACTTAATGCATAGTATATCTGCACGTGTGGTGTTGAATTGGTCATTGTAGCTTTGACATATTTATTTATTTGTTTGTTTATTGACATTTGTTGACCAGGAAAGTCCACTCAGTTAGAAACCCATTTTCAGTGGAGGCCCGGTGAGAAAAGCTCTGACAGTAGTACAGCTATTACAATGATACTATTCACAGTAATAGAAAAAAATATATATACAAACTTAGTAAAATAACATTAGCAAGATAGAGTGTTTAAACAATCAGATTTAGTCTCTCTGTCTCTCTTTTTTTTTACATATATACAAATTTAATATCATAATGTATTCTGTTCTGTTCTGAACTCTAGTAGAAGAGAGGAGTAAAGGCTGAGCCACTATAGCAGAGAATCAAAACAATGAGGAAGATTCAAGTTAGGTTATATATAATAGCATTAAGGACATTAGATTATTACATAGTGTCAGGTTAAGCAGCAGGGTCCTGGGATTAGTTCTATGGTGGTCTTCAGGTTTGGACACAGAGGCAAGTTTGGTTTTCAAGAAAGTGAAATTTTAGGGTATATTTGAAGGTTTTTAGAGAATCTAGTAGTGTAATCAAGGTGGGTAGGTCAGTCCATAATTTGACTATGGAGTATTAATACAAGCCTTGACCAACTCTCTTGTTGGGTTTGGACAAACGTAAGAGTAGTTTATTAGAGGACCAAAGATTTCTGGAAGGGATATAGGTTTGTATGATATTTGAGAGGATAGAGCAGTTCCCTGGGTAATTTATTAGTTTATGAGCAATAGTGAGTTGTGTGTATTGAAGGTAATAGGGGAACTCAAGCCATTTCAACATATTGATGGTTTGGCAGTGGTGTGCATGATTAGGAAGGCCACAGGCAAATTTAGCAAATGTATAATAGCATATTTGTAGTTTATTTTTAGGGATGTGTGAAGGTATGTAAAAATGGGGCAACTGTAGAGGAGGGAATGGTGTAGGAGAGTACTTGCCAAGTTTGTTCTTGTGGGAATATCTAAGTAAAATTTGTGCTTATAGAGTTTGTCCAGTTTAAAATGTGTTTTTTATTGTATTTAGTATATGTTGCTCATAGGAAAGTTTATCATCTATAATAATGCTTAGTAGTTTTGCAGTATTCATCCTTTCTATTTCAGTCTTGTTTAGAGAAAAAAAAATTAAATTCTTGTTGGGGTGGTTTGGATGAGAAGACTAGTAACTTAGATTTTTTGGGGATTTAGAAGTAATTGTGTTTCATTTGTCCAGATTTCAATAGATGAGAATGTATTTTGTGTTATTTTTTGGAAGTCTTGGAAATTGCTGGAAGAATATATGATGGCAGAATCATCTGCGTATTGGATGAGAGAGCTCTGAAGGGAGACTGTATGGAGATTATTTATAAATACATTAAAAAGCAAAGGTCCAAGAATGGATCCCTGGGGAACTCCAGTCTTATTGACTAGGTAGTCAGATTAATTGTTTTGCCATTTCACAGATTATTGTCTATTGTCTAGGTAATTGGAAAACCAATTAAAGGTTAGATTGGAGCATCCTAGAGTTGAAAGTTTTTGTAATAGTTTAGTATGTGAGACTGTGTCGAAAGCTTTGGATAGATCTAGTAATACTACTATTGTTAAGAGACCAGTGTTCAGAGCTATGTTCAGTGTCAGTAAAGGAATGAAAGACTGTGGTTGTACTATGTGCAAGGCGAAAGCCATGTTGAGTAGGGGCGAGTAGATTATTGTCAGTGAGGTATTTTAATTGGGAATGTATACACTTTTCTAGTATTTTACATAAAGGTGAGAGAAAGAAGACTGGTCAGTAATTAGTTAAATCACAGGTATTTCTGCCTTTAAGAAGTGGGATTATTATGGATTTCTTCCACATTTGAGGGACTGTGGATTCAGATATGGATCAGTTAATTAAACTTCTAACAGGGTAAGCTATTGCCTCTGCACTAAGTTTTAGGTATTCAGAGAGGAGGTTATCTGCAGAGAGGGAGCATGGTTTCAGTTTAGTTAGTAGTTTAAATATTTGAGAGGTGGTCTTGGAAATATTGGCCTTGGAAAGTGAAACAGTTGATAGCATGAACATTTCTCAACTTTATAGTGAATGATCTTGTGAGGGCTATGAATTCAAAAACTGCAAATGTGTATAATTAATTTTTAACTTCTCCCTTTGATACAAACATATGGTGCTAAACTGAGGGCATGCATCATCATTATTTTGAGAGGTATGACTTTGTGAATCTTTGATGCCTGAGGCCTGCTACTTAGTAATGGACACATATATATGTTAAATGATTCTCTGCTGTCACATGCAATGATCATCAGTACTTTTGAGAGGTTTGACTGTATGAATCCTTGATGCCTGAGGCCTACTGCTTATTAATGGGCATATATATAAGTCAAATAAGTCTCTGCTGTCACATGTCAAGGTCACTTCTGTACAAATATCCCACCTTTTACTTGCTTACCATACCAGCTAATGAAATACAAGGATATGCCACACATTCATATTATTAAACAATACAGTCTGGTTCAGGACATGCCTTGTAAATGCAGCAGTAGCCACAGTTTTAGTTCAGGGCTGATTCTGTCTGATGCAAGCAGTACACAGCCAATACATGGGGAGGTAACAGTTGTGTGAGTTGCCTGGCATCAATGTTACTGCATGTATGTGAGTAGAAAGAAGGTTTTATTCCCCTAGGTGGTAAGTGAGTGTGCTATGCATTGTTTCTTAGCCAATGCAAGGGCATACTGAGCATGCTTACATCTGCCTACACCTGCAGCAACTGGTGGTTCCCCCCTCTGATGCCTCATCTGCCTGTGGCTTTGGTGACCTTGGCCTTGGTGGTGGGATATTTGCCCCTTCCCTTGATGATCGTGCTCAAGCTGCTTCCTCAGGATTATGTTGTGTAACATGGCACATACTTTGAATATTTCTGTACATGTTTGTGCATTGTACTGTAGGGCTCCTGCAGATATACCTAGGCACCAGAACTATGATGTTAGCAGCCCACACACACACACTTTATGATATTTCAGTTTGAGAGTGCTCCTCACTATAGCATTCCTCTGTGGGTGTGTGTGCATTTCTGATGGGTGTCATCAGTCATGGTTCCAGTGCATAGCCTGCATCTCCCAGTAAATGACCCTGTGGGATATCCTCCCTAACAAACATTTGGTACAGTTGGAAGGTGTGCCAGATATATGAGTCATGGTAACTGACAGGGTTTCCAGCACACGCATTCAAGAAGATCACCTTGTCATTACACACAACTTGGCAGTTACTAGAGTAGTAGCCCTGTCTGTTTATGTAGAGCCTACCCATTTCTGCAGGTGCTGCCTTTATTTCTATACGTGTGCAATCTGTGGCACCCAGTACTTCAGGGTAGTGAGCTACATGGCAGAACTCCTACATATTTCTATTCCTCTCCTCAGAACTACAGGGAAAATATATGTGGTAACAGGCATGTTGAAGCGTAGCATTCAGAAATTGGTGGAGGAACCTGGATGCTGAAGCCAGTGACACCCTCAGCATGTCCCGTGTTGGTTTCTGAAAGGCACCTGCAGCTATGATTCTAAGGGTTACACATACCTTTGTCTCCACTGGGATGGGTTCCCCTCAGTTGGCTCTGGCTCTTAGTTGAAGATGACAGAGATTACAAAGTTCTTGTAGTGTGTCCCTGTCCACTCAGTAGCGTTCTACAATTTCCATATCATGTAGGTTGTGAAAAGTTAAACAGCGCCTGAAAACTCTTCTCTTTCTCAGCCTATTAGCAGCAGCACCAGCAACATTGGCTTCAGTCTGCAACACACACAAATGTATTAAAGCAGCAGCAGCCCCTAGCATTCTGTCTGTGTAGACTCATTTCCATGGCTGTGTTCCAAATGTTTTGTAATTCACAGGGAAAACAAGTATGCAGTCTACACTTATGCTTTATAGCTTGTTGAATAGATCCACCATGTTGGATTGGTTGATTTGTATGCAATTCAGTTGCTTATGTTGTAATTAGCATACCACATTGTTTACCTTGTTTGCACAGGGGTGCTTGCCTCTACACAATGCTTACTGAATCTAAAACTTGTCATCATCATGTGTGCATCACACCATGCACATGGTGAAAAATGACCATGTAGGGCTTTCTGAATCCTTCCACTAGTCAAGTATAGATAATGAATACAATTACTTGAAATGTGTTTGTTGTTTTTCTGTGTTATTTGTTGCACCTCACCACACCAGAATATAAAGCTTTTCATTCACAATCTTTTTTTTCTGCATGTGCAGTTTTAATTGTAATGAAACAACCATATTTGCTGACACTAATGAACATAACTAAAAGCCCCTTGCTTTATATGTGCATAAACATATTTGTTTTATTAATTTTCTTAAATCTGTCTCTGTCTGTCCTTGTCTATGTCTCTGATAAATTATTGTTTGATTCCCTAAAAACAAAGTATCAAATATGCACTTACTATGCTCCAGTTCTGTGAAGCAAACATATTTGTGCAGTGTGCTGATGCATGTGAACTAATGTTATTTTGGAAGGAAATTAGATAATTAATTATTTTGCCTTAATATTTTTTACACAAGTGATGACAAAAAAGTGTAAATCTCTAACATAAGTGCCATCAGAAAAACAATCCAGGGGATTCAGAAATGCTGTATCTTCAATCTCAGACAAGCTTGCCCTGTTTACATTGTGTGCACAATGACCCGCAGTGCTTATTACCTATGCATGTGACAATGCTATTGTGCACAACAAGCAGATCCTCACCACCGACACAGCACAAACACATGGCCAGATTGTGTTTCACACACAAAATTAAAGTATGAACAGCTGAATTAAACATTGTATGTGCACAAGCATCTCTAGTGGTCATCATGAGGTCGCATGCACGGACAATAAAATTATATCGACAATTCTGCTGTAATGTACGACACTATATGCAGAGAAATATTTAATGAAAGGAAAATATCAAATATCATATATGATTGAGAGAGGTGTGGAGTTTTTACTATAGTAATAGAAACCACAGACATAAACAGAAGGGTGCAAAGAGAGTTGACAATCAAAGCAGAATAATAAGACATAAAGAAGGGGGTGGTATGACAATACCTGAATGCAAAATAATGTGAAATTTACAACGGAGAGGTGCAATACAGGAAAATTACATGCTGTACCTACCAGAAGCAGTTCTGAGAACATCAAACTACAAACAGTGGGCCTATAATACAATGTGAATATTATTAAAATCAGGGAAATATGATATCCACAGGGGAGTCAGCCCATCAGTTTCCTAGCAAGTGGAGCCATAGAAGCAATCAGACTGAGGGGTCATAAAGCACACACATCAGAGATTAGCACATTTGAGGACTGATAGCAGGAGAAGAAAGATAAGCCTGAAGGGATTTGAGTCCATGCTTTTTCTAGGAATATTCTTCATGCTAGTGCAATAGCACATGGGAGCTATTGAAGAAAATCAAATTGAAAGTGGTTAGAAAACACACATATCAGGGAAATATAACACATTTGCGGACTGTAAACTGGACATTGTAAAACAATATACAATCTAGAAGGGGATTCAGACTCCTTATCCTGTCCATTGACACAGTAGAAATTACTTTATCAGTTCACTGAGCCTTCAGAACAATTCAAATAATGGCATTAGCTGTATTTTATTTCAGATTTGCATGGTGACATGTAGCAGTGCTTAACTCATTTATGCAGCAATGGCAGTACTCCTATCACATGATAAGAATTGGACTTCATTTTGTTATAGGATGAGGAATATCTTTTCTTATTCATTGTATATGCGCATTGGTGTTTGTCTCAGTGAGCTTTTGCACAACTTACGAACAGAGAAAGGTAATTTCTGTTTCATGAGCTCTTTATGGGCATGTGTATGTTGTATTTGTCTATTTTCTGACCAGATTAAAGGTTGAAAATAAGAGTATAGCACACAGGTGTAAAGGAGAAGCAAGCATAGGATAGAACACAATGTGAGCCACTAAAGAATTAAGAGGATGTAGATAGTCTAGAAGCATACCTCTCAGTTTCTTAGGTAAATAACGGCAATGCTAGATGACTCCATAAGTACACTTGTTTAGAAAGTGTCAACCCACACAAAAAATAATTTACATATTAATGATGACAGTGTTCCATTCCAGAGAAATGGAACATGTGATGGGAAGAAAAAAAGAAAAACACCTGAATGGATATGAACCCATGCTTTTATCACTCATATTCCCTAAAAGAGTGCATTAACCAGGTATTCCACATAACCATTCATAAGAAACATCTCAGTAGAACATATTTCAAAGGAATGGAGCACATGATAGCAAGAAAAGAGAATTATACCTGAATGAATTTGAACTCATCCATGTATCAGTCACATTCCATGTAAAAGGTCTACTACAGAAGCACTAATATGGAGGGTATCTGGGAATTGAATACAATTGCAGACTGAAACTCCAATAGGGACACAATATAT